>NC_057798.1:701487324-701506218 GCF_018294505.1 Triticum aestivum | reverse complement strand
CCACTGACACCACCCCGGCTCGACGTCGTCCCCGTCCTGGCCGCCACCCCGCCCCGACCTCATCCCCGCCCAACGCCGCCATCCCGCTCTGACTCGACCTTATCCCCACCCAACGCCGCCGCCGCTCGGTGGTGAGGGGATGTTCTCCTGCCCGGAGTCGCCGCGCTCCCACCCCGGAGCAGCCGCCGCCTCGACCTCCTCTCCGTTAGGTCCGGCCCCCTTCCCTCCCAATAACATTTTTTCTGTTTTTTTATGATTTTGCAGAGGATAAGAGGGCTAAATGTGATAGTTAGACACATAGATGGTAGTTAGATAGATAACTTGTTCATACGGATTTTTTTTGAGATGATGTTGATGATGATGATTGTCAGATGAGAAGTGATAATGATGATATTTTTATGCTAAGATGATTTTGAGATGATGATGATGATAGATGATTGGTAGATGATGATGTTTTTTATGCTTCGATGATTGTTAGACGAGGATGATGATATTGTGATGTTCTATGAGTTGTGATGTTCTAATTTTTTGTCACGATGGAATTTGCAGGCTTTGTGGTGTCGCATTTCATCGGAGTGACCGTTGTCCGACGCGTTGGTCACCCTGAGCATCCCTCTGATGTTCGACTACTTCCTCTACAGCCGAGGGTGAGCTACACGTCCATCTCCTCCATTTTTTTCATATCACTAGATTTCATTCTCAAGTCAACTGGCGTAACCTAGGCCTCTCCTGTCTGAAAGAATTGCATCGATAAATATGCATTCAATTGCATATTTATCACCGCAGCTCTTTCAAATTGTCCAGCGTTTTCCACGGACAGCCCGAGGATGTGTAGATTGGGTATGTTCTCCATGTTCTACCCCGTTCAGAGACAGGATTTCGGCGGCGCCTCCCCATTGTTTTCCGGAGCACATTCTCTTGGCTATTTGCCCAGACGTGTATCTAGAGAACAATGGGGAGGTTCTGCCGAAATTTTGTCTCGGAACGTGGTAGAATGGAGAACATACTCAATGTACACATCCTCGGGTGGGATTAGGACCCATCTTTACCTATTAGAGATGTAGGTGGATTCAGCGCAGTAGAAACTGAAAATTTGATGTGATTAATTTAAGTGAATCCCTAATTATGTTGTGTGGCTTGCGAAAATGCAGAGGATGGTAGATAATCAGTGGATGTACAATGGTTTTATCCGTCGGAATCGAGTAACATCAGAGTGGATCAGGAAAACCGATGTGTATTTGAAGGAGATATTCCATGGTCCAATGAGAGTTATCCCACCATGCCCCTGTGCGAGATGTGCCAGACGTCACCGTAGAAATCAGGCGGACATGAGTGAGCAGCTTCGCACACACGAATATGTTCCGAACTTTGACAAGCCACCAATAAACATAGCCGAGCAGGACCGTGGTAGAGAGGAGGTGATGCGACAACGCATCAATGGATATGAGGACGAGGGGATCAGGGACATGCTACATGATGTCATTGTTGTAGAAACCGCAAGTGCGACACTTTCAGAGAATGAACCGGAGGAGCCGGAGGCAACCGCAAAGGCCTTCTTGGAGGTCTTGGCCTCGTCGAAGAAACCTCATTAGGCGGGTGTGAAAATATCTCAGCTGGATACCATCTTGCATCTGATTGCAGTCAAGGCTGAGTACGGCTGTAGCCAGAAATGCTTTGAAGCATTCCTGGGAGTATGGGCTAACAGCCTCCCTGAGGGTCATGAACTGCCGAAAAGCATGTACGATACAAAGAAAACCATGAAGGCACTCTCTATGGATTATGAGAAAATAGATGTTTGCTTGAAGAATTGCCTTTTGTTTAGGCACGAGTATGAGGATGACAAGTACTGTAGGAAGTGCGGTTCATCTCGGTACATTGAGGTGGTCGGCGAGGATGGTGAGAAAAAGCAGCTAACCATCCCCGTTAAGATTCTTCGGTATCTTGATTTTATAAAAAGACTGCAACGCCTTTTCATGACGAAGGAGTCTGCCAAAATGATGAAGTGGCACAAGGAAGGTATAAGGTACAATTCAAAAAAATTGTACATCCATCGGAAGGGGAAGCATGGAAGTCGTTCGATGAAGAATACCCCAAGGAAGTAGCCGCGGCTGGGAATGTCAGAATAGCCATATCAGGTGATGGGTTGAATCCATATGGTATGTCGTCCAATCCATACAGTTGCTGGCCCGTGTTTGTAATTCCGCTCAATCTTCCTCCCGGTGCCCTAATGCAATGGAAGAGCATGTTCTTGTCGCTCATCATTCCGGGGCCTGAATACCCGAGGAAGCAATTGAGTGTGTTTATGCAACTGCTGGTGGATGCTTTGCAACATTCTTGGTACTTTCCGAGGTTGACATACAACCGGGATCTGCAGAGAAATTTCTTGATGAAAGTTTGGTTACACTATTGCATGCATGACTTTCCCGGCTATGCTCTAGTCTGCGGATGGTGTACAAGTGGGAAGATGCCATGCCCAGTGTGCATGCAGGCTCTGCGAATGATTTGGCTGAGTAAGGGTGGCAAGTATGTAGCCTTTGACCTGCATCGACAGTTCCTCCATCCAGACCATCCAGACAGGGAAGACAAGAAGAACTTCACGAAAGGCCGGGTTGTTCATGAAGTAACCGAGATTCCAACATTTTCGGGGGCAGATGTTCTTGCTCAGCTAAAAGCTCTCAAGCCTAAAGTCAAAGGCAAAGGCAAAGCCAAAGCCAAAGGCTTCGAGGGATATGGCGAGACGCACAACTGGAATCACATTACCCCCTTCTCGCAGCTTCCCTATTTCAAGGACCTCAAACTTCCTTACAATATTGATGTGATGCACACCGAAAAGAATGTGGCAGAGTCCCTTTTCCACACGATCCTCAACATTCCTGATAAGACAAAGGATAACGTAAAAGCTAGAGCCGATCAACAGAGAATTTGTGACAGACCACGCCTGAACATGAAGCCTCCCACAGGCGGTCGAAAAAACTGGTTCAAGCCAGATGCTGACTTTGTCCTTAAACCGCCAGGAAAAAAGGAAGTACTTATCTAGCTGAAACAAATTTTGAAGTTCACCGATAGTTATGCATCGAATATAAGTAAGGGAGTCAATCTTTCAATGGGCAAAGTGACCGGCCTGAAGAGTCATGACAACCATGTATGGATTGAACGGATAATGCCGGTGATGGTTCGAAGCTATGTCCCCGAGCATGTCTGGCGAGTGCTTTCCGAGCTAAGCCATTTCTTCCGCACGCTCTGTGCTAAAGAAGTAAGTAAAGACGTGATTGAAAAATTGCATAAGAAGGCACCGGAGTTGATAGTCAAGCTAGAGAAGATCTTTCTGCCAGGCTTCTTTACTCCGATACATCTCATTCTTCACCTCGGGAACGAGGTACTGTTGGGGGGGGGGGGGCTGTGCAGAATCGCTGGCAGTACGGCCCTGAGAGACAGAACAAGCATCTCCGACGGGAATGTGGAAACAAAGCTAAGATTGAAGCTTCCATAGTTGAGGCAGTTATCGTAGAGGAGGTGTCAGACCTCAGGACGTCATACTATCCAAACCACATTCCCCATCTGCATAACAAGGTGCCTCGATACAATATAGAAGAGCCCAAGTGTCAACCCAGGCTCCGTGTATTCAACGCGCAAGGTGGGAGGGATGGGGCCTCGAAATCTTATAACATGCCACGACAAGAGTGGGAGGACCTCATGTTCTATATCTTGCACAACATCAAGGAAGTTGAGGAAGTGTGGATGAGTTAATACCACTACACTATTCCTTTATGTCTTCCACATCATCATGTTCTATGTTCACTTAGTCCCGGTCTAACAACACTTTTCTTTTTTTAGTGACTTATTAGTTAACCAAACTAATGCACGCAGCAATTTCAATTATACTTGTAGGGAAAAGATACGAACATATCTATGGATGATGAATTGAGATGGGTTTCCATGGGTTTTGACCCTGCCGTCATGACATGTAAAAAGTATGATGTGAATGGGTATCGCTTCCATACAAAGGAGCACCAGAACAGCCGGCCCGATCCCAAAACTATAAATACCGGAGTGTACACCCCCGGTCAAAATTCAGTAGACTACTACGCAAGGGTAAAAAATATATACGAGATTAAATTCCACCAGGGGCGCGAGACCCTATGTCTGCCTGTGTTCAAATGCCGATGGTTCGAGCCACGGGAGGGGGTGAAACATATGCCTTCCATTGGTTTGGTCGAAGTTAAACCATCAACCGTCTATGCCGGAGCCGATCTCTTCATTGCGGATACCCAAGCTACACAAGTATATTATCTGCCTTACCCATGCCAAAAAGAGTACCTAAAGGGTTGGGAAGTTGTGTTCAAGGTGTCGCCACATGGTAAGCTACCGGACCCGAATGAAGACGGTTACTACAACATTAACCCCATCACATACGAGGGAGTGTTCTATCAAGAGCAACCTGATGATGATGATGTGGTTAGAAATGATGACGCTAGACCATTGGGTGATGATGATGTGGATCCAAACGACGACGATGCACGGAATGATGGTGAGACCATTGTCAAGGAAAATGACATACTTATGCTAGAAAAGTTAAACGAAGACGCTGACGACGAGGAAGAGCCTCCACCTCCGTCAGACAACGAAGATGATATGATTGATAGTGATGATGAGACGGACCGAGAAAGAGGTTACAACAGTGATGATTCATATGGGTTCTAGCAGATGTACGTTTCAAGTCTTTTTTCTATTGTTTAGGAATATGCCTTTTTATGCAATTTTATTAATGTGTTTATTATTCCTTATTATTATGCCTTTTCCTTCATTTCATTAATTTACTAATTGCTTATTCTTTTTTCAATGCAGGTTCGTGGAACATGGGCAAGGGAAAGGCCGACGGCGTTGGTTTCCTACGCAAGGTCGTCGGCCTGCCTAGTCGGAGTGGTCGAGCACGTAATCCTCCCCCTCGACTACTTAACGATGACTCCTCATAGGGAGGTCAAGGGAGAGGTTCCCCTAGAGGAGGAGGGGCGGGGGAGAGCCCCTAGAGGGTGAGGTGGTGGGGGGAGCCACTACAGGGGGTCGCGGCCAGAGAGAGCGCACCCTCGCCGACTTAGGGCTGTTGTCTTCGAGGCCCTCCTCTACTGAGGTACCCTCCGGCGAGGAGGAGGAGAAGGAGGACGACGACGACGATGACGAGGAGGAGGTGGAGGAGGAGGCAGGCGAGGAGGAGGAGGGCGAGGAGGAGGAGGAGGAGGTTGGGAAGGGGGAGGCAGGCGAGGAGGAGGGTGGTGGCGGGGATGATGGTGGTGGCGGGGAGGGGGTTGGCAACAAGGGGTGGCCGTGTGGTAACGCAAAGCTACGAAAGCAGATTCCTGCTACTGAGGAGCAAAAGTGGCTCATTGAGCCCATGGGGAAAGAGTAAGTGCCACTTTATAATAAGGGATATTTAAATTAGTGCCCTTGGTTCCTTAGTTGTGCTCACTTTTCCCCACGCTCCAAACGTTTACTCACTTATCCCCTCTTCCTTAGCTGAAACTCTCACAAATGCTCATAGCGTGCGTTTGCCGTGTTGACCGTCCATTGATCGTTAATTGCTGACGAGTGGGGCCGAGTCTTCATCTGACTGTTGCTTGCTGACGGGTGGGACCGCAAGGAGACACGCATTGGGCAGCTTGTCTGAATCTGAAATAGATCTAGACAGGCCGCACTGCACCGCGCCGCCCTGTCCCCTCCGCCGGCGTCGTGCCACGTCCACCGCAGTTTCTTCCTCCACCCTATGCCCTATTCCGTTCGTCGGCGACGCCGCGTCTCCGCCAGATATAGCCCACCTCCCCATCTGGGATTACATAGCGATGTTTAGTGAGGACGCCCGGAATGCAGTCGACCGTGGAGAGGATTGGGTCAAATCCACGGCAGATAATTCATGGATTAAACCTGGGTAAGCATTGTTTCCTCTCGAATTGACGTTCTAAGTCGTATTGTAGGCCGTATTTGACTTCTGTTTGCTTGAATTGTTCGAATTTGTGCTCGATTTTACGCGGCTAACTGAAGCCTTTGTTTCCTTCCCCCAACAAAATAGGATTGATCCCACGCTGGTTTTCCGGCTGGCGATTAGAATGGAAACTAGTGTGCTGCGTGGTACTAAACCGCATTTGATTTCATCATTTTTCTATCCCAAAGTGGTAGAAACCAGCATATCTTTCAAAGATTTGCGAGCTGAGCTCCGAAACACCTATCCCTGGAGTGATGCCGATGCTGTTGAACTAAATTACTTCAGCAGTGACGAGCAAAGATTTCTCCCACTAAATCGTGATGATCATATGCCGTTGCTTTTTGCTGGGATTGCTGGCTGCCGATTCGGTAAACTCCAAATCGATGTGCTTCAACCACGCGCAGAACGTGCGAAGGGGAAGGGAGTTCAGACATCATCTGTCTGTGCTAATAGCCAGCACCCCGACACTCCTTGTAGGACCAAGTAAAGCAAGTGGTTCATGGAGCCACAACATGCCTGCTGCCAATTCTGGTTCCGATTCAGCTGTTGCTTCTCGTGTACCTTCTGCAGTTGGTGTAGAAGAAGATGTAGAACATGACGAGGCAGTGCCTACAAATGATGATGAAGACGAGATGATGTTTCCTGAACTGGTTGATGTAGCTAGTCAGCAAGCAGTGGATGACGAATATATGGAGGAGCCCATCAGCCAAGCTAGGTTCGATGACACTGACAATGAAGAGAAGGTGGAGAACATGGACAGCTTAATCGAGGATGAATACGATGGTGATGACATGCCAACAATTGAGTGGAACAGGGAAAAACCTGAGCTTAGTGTAGGTACCATTTTCCAATCAGTGGTGGACTGTCGGAATGCAGTGACAACATGGTGCATTATATCTGAAAACACCTATAAGATTAAAAGGAGTGAGCCAGCAAGGTTCACAGTTTTTTTCCATATCCTAGGTGTAGGTGGAAGTTGCATGCATCTCGTATGAGAAAGAGCAAACATATTCAAGTAATCCAAGTTCAGTTAGTAATTTAGTTTCAGATCGTCGAGTAAGGTTTCTTAACTGTTCTTTACCCTTTTATTTTGTTTTAGATAAAGAAAAACCCACACAAGCACACCTGTCCACCTGGAGGGGGAGGGGGGAAGGCCAAAACCAAGCTAGCAAAAACTAGGTGGGTGGCAGATGCTATATTGGATTGACTGAGAGAAGAACCTGGACTTGGTCCAACAGCACTCCATGGGAAGCTTTTTGAGAAGTACAGGATAGAAATTCCTTACATGAGAATTTTCAATGCTAGGGAAAAGGCTCTTGACAGAATTAATGGTCAATGGAATGACAGTTTTCAGCTGCTTTACACTTTCAAAGCTAAAGTGGAGATGGCAAGTCCAGGGAGTGTTGTAGAGATTGGCAAGCATACAGTTCCATTCAAAATAAAAGGGAAGTCCACTACTAGGAAAAGGCCTACTAATGGCGCACCGGTTTTTCCTACTAATGGCGCACTACCAGTGCGCCATTAGTATCACGCCACTAGTATTTTTTACTAATGGCGCACCTCTGGTGCGCCATTAGTATCTGGTATACTAATGGCGCACCATGCAGTGCGCCATTAGTATGTAACACCATGCGCCATTAGTATGCCTCTTGGGGGGCCATACGTAACCATGTGCTTTCTCATACTAATGGCGCACTCTGTCGTGATGCGCCATTAGTATCCTTTGGCGTACTAATGGCGCACCTTGTGGTGATGCGCCATTAGTATGAATATTTGTTTTTTTACTTTTCTGATTTTTGCACAGGTTACAAAATATATTATTGGACAAAATATAGACAGCAGCAAACAGCAACAGCAGATTCATCGAATACAATAGAAGATTAGTCTCCGAATACAATTCATCATATTAGTCTCCGAATTCAAAAGGCCGATCAAAGATAAAACATTACATGTCTCAAGACCGCGAGTATCGAGTTTGCCTTCACATTACAAGTTGATATCGATCATCTAAACTACCATCACATAGAAGAGAGCTGCGGTCATCATGACGAGCATCATCGCGATCAACTTGGTCTTCATCCGGTTCCTCCAACGCTCCCTCCTCTCTCCCGCTAGATTGCGGGCGTATCTAGATTCGACCTCCGCCCTAGTGGTGTACCCTTTGTAACTATTACCGCTGAAACGGTGAACCTGTCTCCGACACTCCTCCCAGTCGTCGTAGACTCTGGGAACCTTACCCTTGTACACGACATACGACGGCATCCCTATGCACAAGCCAAACAATAGACAATACATAAGCAATATGTAAGTATGCAACAAAAGGATCGGAAGAGAAAATCAAGACACTAATAGCACGATTCATGGTCCTACTAATAAATAGCATCAATTACATCTAAGTTGAACGACTGTCCAAACCAAAGAGACATAGGAATTCATTAAAGTTTAATTACAACATGAGCCAATCAATGTTTCAAAACTACACATCACTACTTTCGACTCGACTCATCGGACAGGAGCGTGGATGAAGCCGCCGTCTGTCGTGATGGTCATGAAATCGCGGTCGTTGTCACCCTGCATTTGTAGCATTCCATCTATCTCACTGTTGGACGGTTGATATCTGAGGAAGAACTGCCCCGAGGTATGAAGGACATCTTGATGGATGATGTCCGCAAACTCCGACTGGATGCGAAAGAATTCTTGTCTGAGGTCCGCATCCTGGATTGCCGACAAGGTCGCGGCCCAATCTTTGAGATTATCTAGTAGCAGAAGGTGATGATGGTCCCTTATGATCGCCCGCATGTGATGGAGGGCATAGTAGGCATCCTTCTGACCGCCAGGCGGCTGCTTGACGCAACAGAACTTCGTATTGTGTGAGAACATGTGCTTGCCGTACTTACGAACTGCCCTGGTGAAGGTGCCTCCAGATTTGGCATAGCCGGGAAGAACATCATCAAGAACTTTCTTGACATTTGTGTAGTCTATCTTGGAGTTACGGTTCGGGTCGAAATACGTGGCCATGGAATATTTCGGGCTTAAGAGGATGAGTGTGCAATGTGTGTCACTGCACAGAACACAGAATGTTAGAAAAAAAAGAACGATCGAAATCTAAGAAATCATATGTTACGGGGCGGTTAAGGCATGACTTACTCGGGAAAGTAAGCCACAAGGAAGTTATCCTGATCTGGGTTTGCCAGAATGACGCCTTCGAGGTGTGAACTCGCAACTTGGCGGTCCCCAGAGCTGCTCAAGTGCTTGGCACGCATGTAGAAGGGGTCAACTATCACGATGTCCGGGGTCTTGTCTCTAATGATCCGCATCTCCATACTCAGCGAAAATAGCCGAACGAAGGTGTAGTGCAGCGGATGAAGGTTAAACATAGCAAAGATGTCATCAAACCGCAGGACGATCGTGCCCCCGATGTCGCCATCCACAAAGCCCTTGCCCTCTGGCACCTTGGCCACGAAAACCGGGTATGCCACATCATTCTCTCTGAGACGCCGCTTCTCCAAAGAAATAACACTGTCGTGCAGACTCCGCATAGCACCGGTTGCAGCATTGAGCATATTTGGCAGTAGCATCGCCCTACCCGCCACATGCACCCTCCTCGAGATATCCTTAGGTGAAGGTGGCCCGTCCTGAGCACGGATCGAACTCGGTGCCGGCTGGCTCGCACCGGCGCCCTTGTTAGTCTTTCGTTTCCGTCCCTTCTTCTTGATCTCCTGTAATGGGACCGAGTTCTACTCAAAGACCGTCTTCTTGATCGTGTTGGGGCTGATAATATTTCGCACCTCAGCTATCTGAGGCTCGGTGAAGGCGGGAGGTGGAGGCGTATCCTGAGAACTGAACGCCAGACGACGCCTGTTGCAATTGGATTTCTCCGTCGTACCAGCTAGATTATGGTCGTCTTGGTTGGGTTCTTGAGGAAGAGGCCCGCAGAACTCGGCAGCGTACCCATGTTCGGCAAAGTACTTATCGACTTTGGTAAATGTACCATCGTTGTTGTCGTCGTTGTCCGGATCCTGTGCCATAGGGATGTCCGGCATAGGGATGTCCGACAGGTCCGGTAGCGTTGCGGCGGTCTTGCCATGGCTTGGCGCCAGCACGACTAGCAGTGTTGTCTGTGGGGTGGTGTCCCCCGCCCCCAAATGAATCTGGCTCTTCGGCCAAACCAGGGGCCATTTTACGCAGGCGCTGAGGGTCATCTCATCTTCTTCGTCGGCCCTAGCGGGTCGAAACGGAGGTAACGTCGCAGCCTGGCAGCACCCGAACCACTTCAACCCTATACACTGTGGGTGGTATTGGATTACCGTGAGGAACATGGGGTTGCCCGGTTGAACGATTCTGCCCTTGGCGACATCGACCAACTCGCCGCCCACGAAGTGCAGAAGAGTGCAAGGAACATCGGCGGCACCCTGCGAAAACATGTAGGGCGTCAGGGATGCCCAGTCAAAGGCAAGGAGATGAAGTCATCGGCCGTGAGGCTTAGTTACCGTGATGTCGAGGCACCGCCAACGGCGGGCGTGCAATTTACGGAGGGGCCGCTTGCTGGCGAGGTGCCGGCCGGCGTACACCCGGGTGCATTAAGCTCCAATGCCCGTGCTAGCGCCAGAGACACGAATACCGCCTCCTTCGGAGACACCAATGGTGCCGCCGGAGACACCAATGGCGCCACCGGAGACACCAATGGCGCCGCCTGCGCGCTGTGCGAGTTGCTGGCCATGAAGCTGGGAACCGAGGGAGGCCCCTGTTGTCCGCCCGCAATCCACGTCATCAGCCCATTAATCAACGTAGGCACCATGGCGTTGAGCTTCGTTCCCACTTGTTGTTCCACTTGCTCTTGGACAAGCTCCGGGATCCGTGCCACTTGTGCCTTGAGTGCATCAACCTCGCGCGACTGGCTTTCCGAGCTGGTCTTTTTCTCCTTTCACCCACCAGCGGTATATTATGATGACCATTTTGTGGACAAGCCTTTGCCGGTGACATGACCAGCTGACATCGGCTTACTGAGCTGATCCTTGTTTTTCATTATGTTCAACGCCCTATTTAAAGGGGTGTCGAAAGGGGAGCTGTGAGACGACCCCGCGCTACTGCTTTTAGTGTCCTGCGGAAGGAACGTGAACCATTTAGAAATATTGGGGATTAATTAGAATGCAACCATATGGAGCTAATTACGCGGGGGTGTATTCCTTACTAGAACAAGCTCGAGTGCCCTGATCTTCGGATCCGTGGTAAGCTCCTTTGTTACCGGGTCCTCCTTGTACCGAGCCCTGAGAAAGTTCTAAGTCTGCTTCTCACGGTATTTCTCGAAGCGGGGCGGTAGGCCTTGCTCGGCACGCTCCACGTCCTCCTTGTCCCATATAGGCTCCGCCACTCTGTAACCGCCGGGACCGAGTTGGTGGACCCCTAAGGTCAACTTCCGCATTTCTTTCCCCCACTGACTTGATTCGGAGGTTGCGCTGCTCTCGCACTTGATCTTGAACTCCTTGTACTCATCTTCGCTCATCAAAGGATATTTCACCTTGATCTTGTCATTACTACCACCTTTGTCAATCATTGCCTTCACCGTGCTTCTCCAAGTAGACAGGGCCGTGCTCATCCTCGTGAGGGCAGTACTGTTCACTTTATTCCCTGAGAGGCGTGTGTTTGCAAACTCAGCGGGGAACTTGTATCGTTCGTGCAGCTTTGTGAAGAGGAGGCCGCGCAAATTCCCGTGGTCCTTATGCCTTAGGTTCTCGGTGTTGATCAAGACGGTGCTCCGGAGAATGCACCCGAGCTGAACCGAGTACCCCTTGACTACTTGTTTGGGCGCCGTCGGATTCCCGTCGGAGTCCACTTCAGTAAATTCCTCCCTAACGGTGCCAAGCGCGCTCGGGCGCCGGTCCTTCCGTTGCCTCTTCGGTTGGCTGCCATCTGTGTGTGCGCCGCCATCATCAATGGTGGCATCCTCGGCTGCACCATCAGTGGTGTCATCCCCGTCGCCACTAGGGGTTGTGTAGTCAGGATTGGTGTCTTCCGCGGCGTCCTCATAGCGGTGTGGTTGTTCCTCCAACTCCTGGGACAGCTCCCAGAATTGCTTGCCGCCTGAACCGCCGGCCTCATCGTTGTGGGCCATGTTTTGCTCTAAATAGGAAAAAAGTTTGCTCAAAAAGTTGTTTATTGTCAAGGAACAAGATCAAGGTCTCATCATTTAGGTTTTGTCGACACCGAGGCATCCTAAAAGCTAAGCTTTTATCATTTAGGGTTTATCGACGCCGAGGCACCCTAAAAGCCTAAGCGTACATCATTTAGGTTCTCATCGACACCGAGGCACCCTAAAAGCCAAGGTTTCATCATTTAGGGTTTGTCGACGCCAAGGCACCCTAAATGCTAAGTTAAGTTTTCATCATTTAGGGTTTATCGATGCCGAGGCACCCTAGGTTGGGCCTAATCACTTGGCACTAATCAATTGGCTCTGTTGCCACCTATGTTGGGTTTATCATCTAGGGTTTATCGATGCTGAGGAGAATTCTAAGTTGGGCCTAATCACTTGGCACTATTGCCACCTATGGTTTAATGCAGCAAGAATAAAGGGGTAGTTGATCCTACTTAATTAAGTACTAAGATACCCCGGCCCATGCATTAGTAGCAAGTACCTCATATGTCTGATTTTTAGCAAAGTCATGCTAAAATTCACGGAAAATTTCAGCATGACCTTTGCTGAAAATAGGACATATGGAGTACCCGAATTTGCTGGAACGGAAGTTAATCGACATGCCGGCAAACTCAAGGGCCTCTCGGGGTACCTGCAAAATCATCACGACACGAAGGACCTCTCAAGGGCCTCAAGCAACAGTGGCGTCTCCCAGGACCCCTGTCACGCCCAATATGCGATACTATCCTAAAGAGACACGAAGGTCCCACCAAGGATAGAACCGCATATTGAAACGCTTTTGCAAGGTGGATATCATTACATCAACATTACATAATAGATGGGGATACATACAAGGGGCATAGAATGCCACATGAATACAACATCATATCATACATGAGAACAACATCCGACTACGGACGAAACAGAAACTCAAACGACATCCACCCTGCTAGCCCAGGCTGCCGACCTGGAACCTATCCCTTGATCAAAGAAGAAGCAGAAGAAGAACTCCAAAACAAGTAACCATCGCTCTCGCGTCATGATCATCGCATAACGTGTACCTGCAACTGTTGTTGTAGTAATCTGTGAGCCAAGAGGACTCAGCAATCCCATTACCATGGGTATCAAGACTAGCAAAGCTTAAAGGGAATGGAAGGGGTAAAGTGGTGAGGTTGCAGCAGCGACTAAGCATATATGGTGGCTAACATACGCAAACAAGAGCGAGAAGAGAGCAAACAGAACGGTCGTGAAGCTAGCAATGATCAAGAAGTGATCCTGAACTCCTACTTACGTCAAACATAACCCAAAACCGTGTTCACTTTCCGGCCTCCACCGAAAAGAGACCATCACGGCTACACACACGGTTAATGCATTTTAATTTGGATCTAGTGTCAAGTTATCTACAACCGGATATTAACAAATTCCCATCTGCCTATAACCGCAGGCACGGCTTTCGAAAGATTATACCCTGCAGGGGTGTCCCAACTTAGCCCATGACAAGCTCTCGCGATCAACGAAGGAATAGACCTTCTCCCAGGAACACCCGATCAGACTCGGAATCCCGGTTTACAAGACATTTTGACAATGGTAAAACAAGACCATCATAGCCGCCCGATGCGCCGACAAATCCCGATAGGAGATGCACATATCTCGTTCTCAGGCCAACACCGGATGAGACTAGCTACGAGTAAAACCAACCCTCAAGTTGCCCCGAGGTGGCCCCGCAGGAAGCTCAGTTCGGACCAACACTTAGACAAGCACTGTCCCAGGGGGGCTAAAATAAAGATGACCCTCGGGCTCCGGAAACCCAAGGGAAAAAGGGCTAGGTGAGGCAAATGGTAAAACCAAGGTTGGGCCTTGCTGGAGGAGTTTTATTCAAAGCGAACTGTCAAGGGGGTCCCATAAATCACCCAACCGCATAAGGAACACAAAATCCGGGAACATAACACCGGTATGACAGAAACTAGGGCGGCAAGAGTGGAACAAAACACCAGGCACAAGGCCGAGTCTTCCACCCTTTACCAAGTATATAGATGCATTAATAATATAAGAGATATTGTGATATCTCAACCAAAATCCTGTCCACCATGGGGAATCTTCAACTTCACCTGCAACTAACAACGCTATAAGAGGGCTGAGCAAAGCGGTAACATAGGCAAACAATGGTTTGCTAGGAAGGGTGTCAAAGGTTAGAGGTTCATGGCAATTTGGGAGGCTTGATGAGCAAAAGATAGGTAGCGCAGCAAAGCGATAGAACGAAGCAACTAGCATAGCAATGATAGTAGTGAGATCCAGGGTAGCGGTCATCTTGCCTGAAATCCCGCTAGGAACAAGAACGAGTCCATGAAGAAGACGAACGGGAGAAGTCGAACGAATCCTCACAATCGCAACTTTACCGGAACTAAGAAGCAACACCGGAAAGAAAGAAACAATATCGTAAACGCACAATCATAAACATGGCATGATGCGCAAACAAGTATGATGCATGTCCGGTTTAATGAGGCATGGCATGGCAAGTGCAACAAACAATACTACAAGTTAAGTGGAGATCAATATGCAACGAGTTGCATATTGACAAAACACCACATGGACATATTTAGTTCTCTCTGGGTTAGGTACACAACAATATTAAATGTTGTTAAACATGGCAAGAGGTGAAGTATAACAAAACTACCTATCTAGGCAATTTTAAATGAGGCTGGAAAGAACAAACAACAATTCTGGAAAATCCTCATGTCCATATTCTAGTTTTGGTACTGTTTTGCCCTAATCACAATTTTAATGTTGTTAAACAGCAAAATAAAGTGCACCATGTTAAACTAGACATTTTTCCACCCCATTTACATATAAAGTTTAATTAAAACAGAGTTACGGTTATTTAGTTATGAAATAAATCATTTTAACATGGCATACATGCAAATGATGTGCAAATAGCATTTTAAACATTTTAAACATGGATGAAAGTGGGATATTATGAAACTAGATGAAAATCTAAGCATGTTACATATATGACATGTTTTATTTGGATGCCTGGTTAAATAGTTATTAGCAGTTTAAAACAGGGGCATTTCTGTAAAACTATAAACTCTGGAATAATTAGGAAAATCGTCCTGGCAAGAGAAAAAAACACAACGAGCCGAATCTTGCTGGGCCAAACATGCACAAGAGAGGGGCTGATGGGGGCTGCTCACCCATGGGCTGAGGCCCGATTGGAAGCAGAGGGAGGCCGACTGGTGGGGGCGCAGCCGAGCCTTGGAGCCCACCTGCGGTCGCTTGCGGACGAGGCGTGGTCAACGCGGGCGTCGACTGCGTCCTCCTCCTCCCGAACAGAGGCAACAACAGGGCTTGGGGGCGAGCGCTCCTGCTCGACGAAGAGGAAGCAGAGGCCTGCGCGAGGGGAAGCAGGGGACGCAGCGGCGGCGCTGGACGGGAAGGCATCTGGGCCTCGAGATCAGTCAGCCCACGTGGGAGGGGGGTCAACGCGAGCAGCGACGAGCGCGCGGTCGTGCTCGTTCTCGTGAACCAGGACGACGACGGCGGACTTGGCGCGATGCAGATGGGGTGACGCTGGGGCTTGGCGTGGGCAGGGCGAGGAGCGGCTGCGCGACGGGGGGATCCGTTGGAACTGGAGGCGGCGCGATGAGCTGAGGAGGCGACGGCCTCGGCTCCTGCAGAAAAACGACGATGAGGCGGAGAAGTTAGCAGCGGCGCTACGCGAGGAAAAGAAAGGGGCCGGGGTGGCGCAAGGAGCTCACCCGCGGGCGGTGAGGACGATGCAGAGGCAACCCGAGGTCGCAGGTGAACAGGGCGGCGCGGCTCATCTCCATGGACGGTCGTCCATGGCGAAAACGAGAGAGAGACGGGGTCAGGCAGAGGAGGCACCCACGACGTTGGACTTGGCGAAGCAAGGGAGCTCCGGGACGAGCGGGACGCGGGGTGGACACGGGAGGACGGATCCGTCCGTCTCCCGGCTGGGCCTGGTGCAAACGGCGGCGAGGGAGCTGCGGCCAACCTTGGTTGTTCCTGGTACAAAGAGGGAGATGCGTGAGAGACGAGGGAGAGAACCAGAGGGAGGAGGGACGGAGGAGAAGAAGAGGGGAAGTGGCGACGGGGTCCTGCTGGAGCTGCTGCTCGTGATCCCCTTGGGATCGAGCAGAGGAGGCGCTGGAGGATGGAGGGGGCTGTTGATTGGTGGATTCGGGATCAGGAGGGATCCCGAGGTAGATGGTGAGTTGGTGGCGGCGGCGGACACGGAATGGATGGGACAGATCCCCTAGGTTTTAGGGTTTGGTCTATAGTTTGGTCCGGTGCATATATAGTAGGTGGACTAGGCTTAGGGGCTACCTCGTCCCTCCGATCGCAATCGGACGGCCGCGAATAAATAGGCTAGGACATCCAATTAAGAAAACGGAGATGTTTTCGGGATGTTTGGGGATGATTCGGATCCAACGGTAACGACAGAGCGGGTCGGATCGGGACAACTTTTGGGCGCGCACACGAGGGGGTCTGTGGTTGTGCAGAGAGGTTAGGTGGTTTGACAAGAGGGAAACGCAAACACGGTTGGTCTCGGAACGGTCAACGAAAGCAAGGGGGGACACGGCAACTACGAGCAGAAACGGGTTTTATGAGAACATATGGGTGCGATGCACATGATGCTATGATGAAATGCATGACATGAAACAAATAGCAAAACGAAAGACAGAAACCCAACCACGGAGGAAATGACATATCGCGTCACCGGAAAAGGCAAGAGTTGGAGTTACGAATATGGAAAGTTGTATCCGGGGCGTTACAACCCCATTTTTTGCTAAATTTCTTTGAGCAACAATCAGAGCAGAAAATTCAGCATATTTCACTACAACAGCACTATAAAGATGAAGAACAGTTCTACAGCATCCCATTTATATACAATAGCATCTTTGGTCATACCAATTTGTGAAACAATTCAAATCTGAATTGTATCTTTGGTCATACAAATCTCTGAAACTATACAAATCTGAAATATATATTTGGTCATACAAATTTATGGAACTAATCAAATCTGAACTGTATCTTTGGTCATACAAATCTCTGAAACTTTACAAATCTGTGGTCATACAAATTTACGGAACTAATCAAATCTGAACTGTATCTTGCGTAGGCACCACTACTGCAAGTTCCATACTACTGCAAGTGCTATACTACTGCAGGAAAGGAGGATCATCATACACATATATATGTATAGCAATTGACAGGAGCTTCATCATTTTTAGTAACAACAATACATATATAGCAATTGGAAGCAAACAGATGTAAACATAAGATAAAATGAAGTGCTGAAAGTTTGATGCTTACAAAAGACTTGCTGAAATAGTGAAAAATATGGAGTCACCAAGCTGGCTAAGAAACTCCCAAAGTCCACTAGCAAATCCAAGATCTAATCCTGTTACACACATCATAACAATTTAAGATAATTAGGATAAGGATAGTAGGAAATGAAAAAGAAAGAGCTCAAAAAACAATCACAACAGAAAAATAATAAAAACCTAGTCCTAGAAGAAAATAAATCCTAAAAGAAAAGAAATCCTAAAATCTGGAGCAAGTCCTAGCAGTAGTAGTCCAACTAGATGGCCACCACTACTACTCCTATCACTAGAGTAAACAACAGTTGTGTGTTCAACATCTTTACTAACAGTAAATTGGCAGTACTCCATTATCTACTCCTGCAACTTCAACTACAATAACATCCTACAACTACTACAACAACATAAAACTACTATGCATCATCTTCCTACAACTACTCATCTTCAGTAGCAACAACATAAAATTCATGTTTAGTTAAATTCATGTTAATAGCCTGATCTAACCACTCAAACAGAACAAGAGCAAGAAACCCAAAAATGGATCATGAATTGTTATTCATAGCTGAGGCAAATGAGGGCCCCATCTGTACAACAATCTGTTACAATTTGCATTTATTTACAAATAAAATGAAATGAACTGTCTTTTTACAACATGACGATGATGGTTACACTAAACATTGCTGTCAAACTAAACCTGAGTCGAGGTTAACTATGATGTACAATTTACAAATGAATGAAGGAATGCAAATATGAATGAATTGGGTGGATTAACGGATCAGAACTACAATTAAGCTGTGCAACAATCAGTGGTGAGATGAGATGATTGATTGTATCATCATCACCATCTCATCTGATGACGGCCCTCGAGTGCCTCAGGATCATGCTGAACGGCGGCACGGGCGGCCGCACCCGGAGCGGACGGCTACAGGCCAGGGTGCGGCCCCGCGACCAGGGAATGGATAGGGGTAGGGTGAGCGCGGTCTGGTGCGGCCGGGTGACAGCCGAAGGCGAGGTCAGGCAGTGGGCAGCACGGTGCAGCCGTGCGTGGAGCAAGGCCCGACCATGGCGGATAGTGGTGCGGCAAAATCACAGGGGCGGTGCTAGGATTTGCAGGGGAGGGGTGGAGGAGAAGGGAGGAATCACCTGGGGAGGGGATGGAGGAATGGAGGAAGACACCGGCGTTGAAGCTCCGGCAGCGGCTGGGCGTTGAAGCTCCGGTGAGGCTTGGGCGTTGAAGCTCCGGTGAAGCTCTGTGTCTCGCCCGATCCGTTCCACGCGGGTGCCCTCGAGGCTTGGCCGGGAGGACGTCGAGGGCACGGGCGTGGGCGGAGGGGGGCGGCGAGGGAGGCAGCGCTCGGGTGCGGCGGGGGCAGCGAGCACGGCTGGGGACGGCGAGCACGGGGGTGTGCAGGCGCGGCGGCGGCATACGGTTGGGGCGGAGGGGGAAA
>NC_057798.1:701444173-701486744 GCF_018294505.1 Triticum aestivum | reverse complement strand
GGTGCAGCGGGGGAGGGTTGCGGTGGGTCGTCGGCGGCGGTAGAGCTAGCGGGGGAGGGTGCGGGTGGGATCAAGATGGAGGGGGATCGAGATGGAGATGGAGGGGGAATCGAGATCGAGATCGAGATGGAGGGGGATCGATATCGAGTGTCCTCATGAATTCAAAAAGTGCCCATGAAATTTAAAAATATTCATGATATCAAAAAGTGCCCATGAAATACAATCGAGAAATGAAGACTACGATTTAAATACAATCGATCTTAGCTAGCTATCTGTTCACAATCTTCTTGCCCTTCTTTTTCACAAATGGAGTACTTCTGTGGAACAGACGTCCTTTAGGTAGGGTGGTCCTGCTTATTCTTGTGGTGTGTGCTGCTACTTCATCGTCGTCGTCATGTTCGATCTTCGGGTCGCCGTACTTGTCGAAGTCTTGCTCATTGGCTACTCCATCCATTCCGATGATCTTCCTTTTGCCTCTCCTCACGACAACAAGACTGGGCTTTGACGGGTCGGTAATGAAGAAGCATTGGTCCACTTGGGAAGCCAGTAACCATGGCTCATTTTTCGCGGTGACGTTTGCGTCTGCGGTCTTGGATTTGGCTTTGGGTATAACCATGGTGGTGAAATACCGGTCTTCTTTTAGGACGCTCTTGGCCCATCTGACACGGAACATCGGGACCTTCTCTCCAGCGTAGCTCAGTTCCCAGATCTCCTCGATCCTTCCGTAGTATCTGTCCTTATCGTTACCGGTGTAGGATTCCATCGTTACCCCGGAGTTCTGATAACCATCGCTCTTCATGTCCTTGTTCTCGGTGTAGAATGTGTAGCCGTTGATATCGTACGCCTCATAGGTCATCAGGTTGTGCTCGGCGCCCTGTGACAAGGCGAATATGAGTTGTTCTTCCACGGAAGAATCCTCATGTAAAGGGTACGACAGAAGCTTCTGCTTGAACCAACGCGTGAAACATGAGTTGTGCTCTTTGATTATATCTCCGTCCGTCCTCTGTTGGCCTCAGTCATTGTACGTCTTCTCAATAAAGGTTTTGTGCTCTACCACCCAAGGATCCACAACGTCTATGTGTTGTAGCGTGACTAGGTTTGCTCTTTCAAAGTCGGCGAGTCGACCCTCGAAGTCGACATGCATTTCGCGGCGACCCTCACGGTGACCCCATCCAGCGAGCCTTCCGAGGTGCCTGTTGATGGGCAGACCAACGGGGTTCTCGATGCCTAGATAATTCGTGCAGTAGGAGATGCACTCTTCGGTCAGAAGGCCCCTGGCTATACTTCCCTCTGGACATGACATGTTGCGAACGTATCCTTTAATGATACCATTCATCCTTTCGAACGACATCATGCTGTGCAGGAACGTCGGCCCGAGTTGGATGATATCCTCCACGATATGGACCAGCAGATGCACCATAACGTCGAAGAATGTGGGCGGGAAGTACATCTCAAGCTCGCATAGTATCACCACGATCTCTTCCTGTAGCCTTCTGAGTTGCCTCACGCCAATCGACTTCCGAGAGATGACGTCAAAAAAGTTGCATAGGCCAAATAGCATTTCACGGACGTGCGCGTCCATGATCCCATGGATTGCAACTGGAAGTATCTGTGTCATCAGCACGTGACAATCGTGAGACTTCATCCCGCTGAACTTCTGCTTCACTGGGTCTAGGTATCTGCTTATCTTCCCCGCGTAACCGTAAGGAAGTTTTACCTCTACGAGGCAGGTGAAAAACTGCACGATCTCCTCCTGACTTAGAGTGAAGCACACAGGAGGGTAGTCATTTCCGGTCTTCTTGGCCTTTTTGCCTTTGCGACGAGTTTCTGTGTCCTGCTTCGCCTCATCATCATCATCATCATCACTAGCGTGAAGCTCCTGCCTGATGCCCATTGATTTCAAGTTTGCCCTTGCTTTTGGCCCATATTTGGTCCTCTCTGGCATGTTGAGCAGGGTACCAAGAAGACACTCGCACACGTTCTTCGTGATATGCATGGCATCAAGGCTATGAGGCACACGGTGGATCTTCCAGTACGGCAAGTCCCAGAAAACAGACCTCGTTTTCCATACCTTCAGCAGCGGCTCTGGCGCCTTTCGCTTCTTTCCCGACTCTGGCGCGTTTTCCTTCTTTCCCGGCAGTGGGCAATCTTTCCAATATTTCAACAGCTCATCTATTTCCTCGCCGCTCCTCGTACGCGGGCGTTTTTGGGGTTCGGTTTCACCATCGAACAGATCCTTGTGTTTCCACCACGGGTCATCGTCGCGAAGCCACATTCGATGTCCCATGAACACGGTTTTCGAAGACCCGGGATTTCTATCTAGCTGGCGATACATTGTGTCATCCATGCACCTTACGCATCCAGAAAATCCATGGACTACCTGCCCCGTGAGATATCCGTAACTGAGATAGTCCTGCACCGCCGTGAGCAGTGCGGCTCTCATAGGGAAACATTCTTTCTCTGCGGCGTCCCACGTATTGGCTGGCGTTTTCCACAGCGTGTCTCGCTCCTCTTTCAGCAGCCCCAGATACAGATTGATGTCGTTCCCTGGTTGTTTCGGCCCTTCAATTAGCATACTCATGTGAATGTACTTCCTCTTCATGCACAACCAGGGGGGAAGGTTGTACATCCACACAAACACAGGCCAGGTGCTATGTGTGCTTCTCTGGCTGCCAAATGGATTGACTCCATCGGTGCTCGTGCCCAGCATGATGTTCCTTGGATCCTCCCCAAATTCTGGGTATTCGAAGTTCAACGCTTGCCACTGGCTCGCATCCTTAGGGTGACTCAGCATCTTGTCTTTTTTATTTATCTTCGGATCATTTCCGTCATCTTCCCGCTTCTTCTCCTCCCTATCCGCGTGCCAACGTAGGAGCTTTGCTACCTTAGGGTCCGCGAAATACCGCTGCAGACGAGGAGTGATCGAAAGTACCACACCGATTTTCGAGGAGCTTTCTTCCTCTTCTTGTATCGAGTGACGCCGCACACCGGAAATATGGTAGACTCCGCGTGCTCGTCTCGATAAATAATGCAATTGTTCATGCACACATGGTATTTTACGTGAGCACAACCAGAGGACACACGATTTTCTTCGCCTCCTTGAAACTGGTCGGGCACTTGTTCCCCTTGGGAAGACATTCGTGCCAGAATGACATGTTCTCGTCGAAGCATGCGTTGGTCATTTTGTGTTTTACCTTCATCTCCAGAGCCATGAGCGTTACTTTCAGGCGGATATCCTCGGGCCTGCATCCTTCATACAATGGAGTAACCGCGTCTATCTCCAGTTGATCCAGCTTGGCTTTCTCTCGGGCGGCAGCTCTTGCGTTATCCGTCTACTTGAGAAGTAGCTCTTGAATATGAGGGTCCTGCACCCAGCATCCATCGCCGTCTGCTCTAGCATCTTCATCTTCATGATCATGCCCTTCGTCTTGATCTTCCTCATCATCATGTACGACATCTTCTACATGATGACTGTGTACAGCATCACCGTCGTGATCATGTCCTGGAGATTCTTCGTCTTCTCGCCTGCCCTCGCCGCGGTGGTTGTCTTGTTGCCCTTCCTCATTTCTTGCCCGGACCCCATGGACGACTTCATAGTCATCTTCATCACCTTGCCACTGATATCCAGCCATGAAACCATGCAAGAGCAGGTGGTCCCGCACCTGCCCGGAATCCGGGTCCGCAATAAGGCTCTTCAGCTTGCATCTTCGACACGGACATCTTATCTCCGTCTCGTTCTTTTGAAGCATCTCGGCCTTCGCGGAGCTCAAAAACCTATTCACGATGCCTTCGGTCATCGTGCGGACCATGTTCGCCTGCGGGGTAAAGCAAAACGATATTTTAGAACCAAGAAAAATTTTGGCATGACCTTCCCTAAAAATAGGACCAAAAAGAATGCATAGTGCCAAAATTCTCGCCGAAACAGAAATGAATCAACATCCCGGCAAAATATTGGCAACTATCGCATTTCAAATACTGGTACCTGCAAACACAAACATATATGCAACACCACAAACACATGCAACACCACAAACATACATAGATCTAGCTAGGCCACAAAAAGTGCATGTGGACGTTGTTGGAGCGAGCTAGGGAGAGAAAAAAGTAGATCTACATCATGAAAATAGCTTTCCCCTTACTTACCTATCAAAAAAGGTAATTTCACCACCTAATTTTGATGAATCTATGGTGCAAATGAGGTGAGGAGGAGGAGGCAGCTGAAAGCTTGGAGAAGGAGGTGGAGGGAATAAAGTGGGGAAAGTGAGTGGGTAGGTGTGGCTGTCCAAAATATCTTGTTGGGGTCCCAGGTTACTAATGGTGCACCACCTGCAAATGCACCATTAGTAACCATGGTTACTAATGGCGCACTTGCAGGTGGTGCGCCATTAGTAGTTTTGCAAAAAAGTAAAAAAAAGTATATATATATACTAATGGCGCACTGTGACATGGTGCGCCATTAGTAGTTTTGCAAAAAAAGAATAAAAAAAGAATACAGTACTGGCGCACTCTGTGGCTTTTGCGCCATTACTAGTTAGAACTAGTAATGGCGCACTTCGGTCGGATGCGCCATTAGTATGTATGGAAAAATGAAAAAAAATTATCACTAGTGGCGCACCTTTTGTCTGGTGCGCCATTAGTGTCTTCCACACTAATGGCGCATCACCAACTGGTGCACCATTAGTATATAGTTGTGGCGCACAACTTCCCTGGTGCGCCATTAGTGTCCATCCCATCTATAGACGTTTTCCTAGTAGTGGTCATTTCAGAAGGAGTGCTTCAGAAGGGCTTTTGTTTGTTTCAAGGCTTGCTGGCAGGGGTTTCTAGATGGTTGCAGGCCCTATTTGGCTGTAGATGCTACACATTTGACTGGAAGATGGAGGGGACAGCTAGTAGCAGCTTCTGCAGTTGATGGACACAACTGGCTATTCCCAGTTGCATTTGGTGTGGTGGAGGCAGAGTCTGAGGAAAGTTGGGTCTGGTTTCTGCAGTAGTTGCGCAACATTATAGGCACACCCCCAGGTTTAGCTATACACACAGATGCTTGCAAGGGTTTAGAGAGTGCAGTGGAAATTGTATTCCCTGGAGTGGAGCATAGGGAATGTATGCGACACCTAGCGCATAATTTCAAAAATAAGTTCAAAGGTAAAGTTTATGATGAGAACTTATGGCCAGCATCATACACATGCAGCAAAAGGAAGCATGAACACCATTTGAGAGTGTTGTATGCTCAAAATCCTCTTGTGAAGGAGTACATGGATGCACATCATGGCAAGATGTGTTCAAGAAGCAAATTCAACAATATCTGCAAAGTAGATTACGTGACCAGTAACCTTGCAGAATGCTTCAATTCAAAGTTCAAGTTAGTGAAAGGGCTCTTGTTGTGGCAAGCATTTGACAAGATGAGGCAAATGATCATGATAAAGATGGCTCTTCGCAAAAGAGTTGCAGAAACACAATATGTTGGTCATCAAATGCTCCCATCATTGATTAAGGCATTGCACTTGAAGGCAAGAGGACTGAAGATGAAATGTATTCGATCTAGTACATATGAGGGAGAGGTTACCTATACTGACACTAAAAATAGGGTATGGAGGTATCCTGTGAACCTAAGTACTAGAGAATGTACTTGTAGGCAATGGCAGATCCATGGGAAGCCATGCATAAATGCCCTACATCTGATGACCGTTATCGGGAGTGCAGATGGTGAAGTTGATCAATATTGCTCTGAGTATTTCTCTGTTGCCAAATTTATGGTTGCTTATGCTGACAATGTGCCTGCACTGTTGGGGAAAGATCAATGGAACATAGTAGATCCAGGGTTCAAACTCCACGCTCCTATCATTACTAGACCACCAGGAAGACCAAGGAAACAGAGGATTAAAGCAGGTGAGGAGGGTCGTCTACGAAAGAAGCGTGCTTGCAAAAAATGTGGAGTTCTAGGGCATATTGCTAGGCTTTGTACCAATGCAGTGGATGCATCATTTGGAGAGGAGGAAAGATGGAAAGCAGCCAATGCTGAGGAGAATGCAGCAGCAATGGACACTGAAGATGCAGTGGAGAATGCAACAGCAAATGAAGTAGTGGAGAATGCAGCAGCAAATGAAGCATCTTGGTATGTGTTTGCACCCTTTGTAGAATGCAGCTACCCTTTTGTTTGCATTTGTTCTCTTTTTTGCCTATGGCTTATAATTTTATTTACCAGCTCTAGGGAGAAAAGGCCAAGAGATGAAGAAGCAGAAGATTTTGAAACCATGGCCTTTGATGGTTTTGAATCTATAAGAGAGGAAGAGGAGGGCGTAATTTTTCCAATTGTGCCTTTAAAGATTACTGAACCCATAGATGACCGTCAAATGGTCGTCAAGTGCTCGGCGAGTGCAACTACTCCATCAGCACCTCCACGAGGAAAACCCCAAGTAAAGCCCAAGATCAAAAGGAACAAGAGTCTGAAAGAAAAGAGCATCTCAACTAGGGAAACCAGGAGCAAGATGGTGAAGCCAGCTGCAAACACAAGGAGCAAGTCGAAAATTTGAATTAAGTTGTTGGGAAATGTTTGTGTTGTCAATTTGAGGGCGAGTGGATCGCTTAAAACTTGGTATATTTGTATTAAGATGTTGGCATCTTAAAACTTGGTAGATTTGAGCTACTATGAAAACTTATCAGTTGTAATAATGTTGCTTCTACTTTGGTTTCTTATTTGAGTCAGAATTCAAATTTCCATCAAAATTTGAATTTACATCAATATTTGAATTTGGGCCAAAATTTGGATTCGAGTCAAAGTTGAAGTTGAACATTGCAGGTTCATTGCTCTGTGCGGTGTATTTGATCGAGCATTTGAAGTCCAATATTCGTAGGTGAACAATCCAAATGAGAAATGTGCTAGAAACGAGCTCGAAAGCTAGGGTAAACATCCCTATTTGAAATCAAGTTTTCTTTGACCTTGCCTAAATGAGGCATATATATTTTTATTAACACTTGTTCCATATATATAGGGTAAAAACAAAGTCTCACTATTTATTGATTAATATTCATATTACTACATTTTTTTGAAAAAATATGCTTTTATTTCAAAACCGTCAAATAACACGTTTTAGATATGAAAATGAAAAAGTAAGTTCAGATCCTTCTTAATCACTCCAAAATGAAGCTATGGAGATTTTTCTGATTTTTTTTTAATTTTTTGATTTTTTTTCAAACCCTAAACCCTCTCTCCCTATTCTACGAACTCTGAAAATGTTCATAGGTGATAGCTCATTTGTGTGAAGACTTTTTTCATGAAAATGACCTACACCAAGTTTATATTTTTTTTCTCATAACCTTGTCACATATGACGGCTATGTGCGCAAGAATTACAACATTTTGATTTTGTTTGAATTTTTTAAAAACATTTGAACTTGATTTCAACAGATCACTTCAAAAAATGATTTTTCGAAAAAACACCCCTATACCGAGTTTATATTTTTTTATGGTAACTAGGTCTCATAAACGGCGAACTACGTTTGTTTTATATTTTTGCGATTTTTTCTAATTTAGTTATGGCCATTTGAAATCTGGTCAAACCCTAATAACCCCGTTGACTCGCTCATAACCCGGAAGAAATGCTCCAAACCCTAGCGTCGAACGTGCGCCGTCGGATCCTACCAAGCGCCAAACACCACTCGTCAGATGTGGGGCAGGCATGCGCGATCCGCATGATGCATCCTGATTGGCTACTGCACTGTCCTTCTCGGGTTTTTTACGATCTGCCCCACTTTACATATGAAATTGTATTTTTCGCACATGACCAACACATGTCAGTGTTAAGAGTTGGTTCAAATATTCAAACTGCAAAATACAATGTGGCAAATTGTCAATATAGCTTCCCCTTCTCCTCTTCTCCATTTAACAGACAAAGGCATCGAGCAGATCGAGCAATTCCTCTGTTTCTTTCCCCATCTTCTCGTTCTTCTTCCTCTCGAGCAATTCCTCTGTTTCTTCCTCTCGGGCGATATGTCGACCTCCTCGTCAGCCCCCCGTTCCACGTGGCCGGTGTATGGTCCAGTGCCGATGACTCGATGCACTGACTGCCCATGGACTGCGCCACTGAAGCGGTTGACTTCGAAGGAGGAGAAGAATGGGAACTTTGGGCGCAAGTTCGTCAAATGCGAGAGCAAGTCGGAGGGGCAGATTAGATCTGAGTTTTCATCGCATCCTTTACCTCTAATTTCTCAAAAAATCTGTCAGATTTGGATTTAGGTTACATGATTTCGTTTTCAAATCGTGAAGAAATGCCACCATTTCGAGTGGATGGATGATTACATCCAGAGGCTTCAAGGGTCGGGCTTGCTGGATTCAAGGGGGAATGCAATCCGCGAGTCCAATCTGCCCCATGACAGTGCCGCTCCGGCAGCAGCAGCGCGTCCGGAATACCCGACGGTGTTAGATGTCAAACTGAAGACGGAATTGAAGAAGATGAACAAGAACTTCATGGAGCTTATTGAGTTGAAGAAGCAATCCAATCTGATAGCTTTAGGAATACTTGCTCTAGGAATTTTTTACTTGATGGCCATCTCTCGTTAGAGATGTTTGTTAATTGTTGTTGCCACTGTTTAGCAATCCAAGTCTGTTTATCTCAAATGCAACTCTGTTTAGTGCAACTGTCGATCTCTGAATGTATGCAGTTTACTGTTAAGTTTCGACACTTTCAGTTTCGGCAGAAAACAACTACCAGTTCAGTGATAGGATTATTTTGTTAGCTAATAACCTCGAGTGTTGCATCATACCCTAGGTCGTCAGATGACAGTAAGTAGTACTTGAGCGGCACAAGGGATATACATCAAGTTCATCTCTTCTCTCTCGCACTTGCCAAAGTTTTGTCCTCGAGTTCGTCAGTTCTGTTAAAAAAACCTAGTTCGCGGGCCCAAAGAGAAAGCCAGGAAACAAGCGATGTTTCTTTTTTTTAGGAAGGATTGCTTTGTTCTTTTTTGTTTCTAATTTATTTTTTCATTAATTTGATTGCCCAATCTCTTCTATCTCATTAAGGAATTTCTTTGGCTTTCCTTTATGGGTCCCTTCATTTTTTAGAATCAAAGTATTTGCAAACCGCAGTATTATTATGCCTAGCGATACAATACTTCATGATTAGAAAAAGAGGTCTAACCCTCTTTTTTATATACTTCAAACATAGTGTAGTTAAAACTACACTTTTGACTAAAGCCAAATTTCTCAAAGTATTTGATACTTCAGTATTTCTGAAAACCAAAGTATTCTTTGAAGGGAGCCCTTCTTTGAATACCTAAAAAATACAGAGCTCTCAAACCAAAGCCGTGTACAAATGTACAATATGTTCTTATTTTTAGAAGGCATCTATAAACACATCATTTTTAGTTTGTTTGGTTAATTTTTCCCACGCCAATTAGCCATATCTAAACTTGGGACAAACAAAATACAAACATAACAAAGCATTAATATAACACACATAACTTAACTTAGATAGGGTTGCTAGGGCAGCATAAGTTCTTACATAGACACCGATAGATAATCCCTAATAATTAACCTTACATACATAGGGTAGCTAGCTCGGGCAACACACACACCAAACTCACACTACATAGTATATAGATAGGGTAGCTAGGGCAACACCGCCATGCTTCACCGTCGTCTTCACCTTAACCGCCGGCTTCACCGTCTTCTTCGCCGCCGGCTTCAGTACTCCTCCTCCTCAAGGCCGTTGTCGCCGACGTAGTACAGGAGGTTGTGCATGCGGTTGCGAGCGGGGAAGACGCTCTCGAAGTCGGAGAAGATGTTATAGGTCGTGAATGCGATGAACTCGCACCCACACCAACACACCTTGTCGAGCAGGTAGTAGGCATCGAACCTGTTGGTGAAGTGGACGACGAGCCCTACCTCTGGAGCGTTGGCGTGGGGACGCTGCTCCACGAGGTTGAACATGGGCGGTGAGCCCGCCGGGAGGTGATGGAAGCCCGCACGGAGGAACCCCTGTGCAAGCTCAGTGCTTCCCCTCCAGCGGGAGAACGCCCACACGCGGAGGGATTCCTCGACGACGACGTTGGCGGGGTACCGCCGTTCCGGCACGGTGGGTGGTGCTTGGAACGTCGGCCCGTTGTACTGCATCTTGCTCGCTTTGCTGAGTGGAACGGCTTTGGCTTTTGGGGGAAGAAGAGAAGTTGGAGGTGCAGATGGATCTGTAGAAGAAGAGGCAATGAAGGGCAATTTAAAATAGCCGGGGGAGACGAAGTGGGTACACGCGCAACCGGCGTAGATCGTGACTCAGTGCATGCGTGAACCGATGCGATCATCAATTTGTGAACATGAATCGATGCGAGCGTGCTTTGCATGCTCTGCGTTGGCGGCTGCCTGCCTCCCCCTTCTACATGCTCTGCATTGGCGGCTGCTGCCTCCCATTCACGAGTGTGCGTGCAGCCTGCGGCGTGAACCAATGCCTCGACATTTGGACGCGACCGCGCGTGCAGCCTGCCCCTTCTGCCACCGGCACGTATGCCTGCAATGCGTGAAATGATGCTGCGGAGTGACTGAATCCACCGGCAACCGTGCGGCACGGATCGATGCGTGCGTGTCGGCGTGCATGCATGCGATTAGGTCTAGGTCACTAGATGCGTGCGTGGCGGTGTTCACATGCATAGCAGGCTACATCGATGCCAAAGCCGGGCATGCATAGCAGGCTGCATCCATCCATAGAAGGCTTTTTTAATTGGGCTCCCTTTTTAATTTATTACCAACAAACTAACGGGCCCGTCCTATGAACACAAACACGGACCAACCAGCGAAGCCACAGCCACAGTCAACAGAGTCCAACGTGGCCCCACAAGTCAGTTAACAGCCAAGACGACAAACATCTGTTATGAACATTTGTGAGAGTTTCAGCTAAGGGAATGGGGAAAAGTGAGCAAAAGTTTGAAGCGTGGGGAAAACTGAGCACAACTAAGGAATTGGGGGCACAGATGGAATAAGCCCTTATAATAATTTCATTATTTTGCTTGTCACATGCTCATTCCGGTTGTTATTTATTTTGCTTGTCACATGCTAATAGTTCATTCTTTTGTAGCAACTGGATATATTCTAAAGGGTTCCGTATTCCCAACGGCCTCATCACTGTCTTGCTGAAGTTACACTGGCCGGGGTTGTACTGTCCGAATCCAATCAGGCACCCGGACCATCGGGTCTTGGCCACGAGCTGGGAGCACTGGGAAGCGGCCGTCCACGTGGACCATGGGACCCATGCCAAGGTCGGGATCACTACTTTCTGGGTGAGTTCTCTTTAGAAGCACAAGTTCATTCTAGTTTCATGAATAATTTAACTCATGGCTTCTTCCATTCTTGTTTCATGCATGATTGTAGAAATTCTATCAAGTTCTTCCGGAGCACAGGGCCAGCGCCGACCAGATCATGCTACGCCAATGATAGAAGAAGGACCGCCAGATGCAGTACGAGGTGTGCTAGGTGGCCATCTCGACATACCATCACGATGCTCTTGGTGTGAAGATGACCAAGGAAGAAGCGCTGAGGATGGGCATTACCTTAGAGAGGCACAAGTACTTGGTGGTAAGTATAAAAGATTTTTCATTATGCTTTCATTATGCTTTCATTACCTTGTGGTACATTTCACCGTTTCGTGTTGACATGCCATTATGCTTTCATTATGTAGGTGTGTCCAAATTGGTGTTATGGAAAAGATGAATCCTGGGCGGCATTGGTGGATCTTTGGTGTCATGAGGCTGGAGCCTAGGCGGCTACGAGAATCAAGAACAAGGCTAACCGAGGGAAGGAGGGAGTACATGCTCAGGTAAACCGAAACCACTTTCTCCACAAGGCACTTAATGTATGACTAACCCCATTAAACATTCTTCGTCTTCTATTTACCATCACTTTCTTATGTATAACTAACCTCTGTTTGGTGGTGCAGGAGGAGAAACTGAAGCGGCCGCTCTCACACATGGAGGCATGGGAGATCGCCCATACGCTGAAGGACTCCAAGCCTGGCGAGCCCAAGTACTACGGCAAGAAGACCGCAGAGAGGAAGAAGGCCTACTCCGATGGGTATCTGAGGTTACATCCTGACACACCTGACCCCATTGCGGCGGATATGGACGATAGGGTGGTGGTGGGCATGGGGCCCAAGGAGCACGGTCAGGAGGCGGTTCTCGATGCTGTGATCACTCCTACTATCTCCTACACACAGCTTCGTCGGATCGACCCGAGCCTGAGCGAGCGCACGAGCACGCCAATGACCAGTGCACCGTCACAGTCCCTCTTTCAGGAGCGACAATCTGTAAGTATTTTCCCTCTTATCTTCATTGCTCACTTTATTTTCCGCATTTAGTAATTTTATGAGTTCCATCATGTCATACCGTAGGCCTACCTAGAGTACACACGCCAGGAGACCATGGCGTGGCATGAGAGCCTTTATGCATACCATCAGCAGAGGGATCGACGCAGCACGCTTTTCAGGAAATGGCGGCCAGCAGTTGTCCTCAATGGCCAGCAGCAGACGGTCCTCCAGCACAACAAACGCTTCTGACCTTTGAGAAGTTTGTGGCACAGAACGCTGGCCCCTTGCCGGTTAGTTCATCCCCAATCTATTCACCCAAAGCATATCATGCCTTTCAACACAGTCATATATCCCGTTAATATGTCTTTTCAACATCTGGTGAACCGGTGGATCAACCGTTGGCGGTGGTCTTTGCAGCACTCCCGAGTCACGGAGCCCGACCACTCCGATCCACGGAGGCGGAGGCAGAGGTGGAGGCGGTCTTGCGGTAGCGCTGTCGCTAGCAGTGAAAACCTGGGCTTCGGCTGTCTTGGCGGTGACGACCTCCGTGGTGCTCAACGTCCTGTCGCTTAAGCTTTGGGTCACATTGTGGCGGTCTTGGTGGTGATGATACTTATATGCTTGTGATGTTTCTTATTGTTGTTTGTGAGATTCTTATATGCTTGGTGGTGATGATACTTATATGTTTATGCTTTGGGATGCTTCTTATGATGTGTGATGATGAATTTGTTCTCTGATGCTGCTCCTTATTGTCATGTGAGGCATATATTGTTGTATGATTCTTATATATGTTGTATATATTCAAATGAATTGAGCTGAAAAAAAACAGAAAAAAGAAAATGATGCGCTTAAGCCTTTAGGGTTCCCCCTCCCAATCCTAGGCGCATGGGCCCTAGGGGGGTTGGCGCCCAGCCCACCTAGGGGCTGGTTCCCCTCCATATTCAGCCCATAGGACCCTACGGGGCAGGTGGACCCTCCCGGTGGACCCGTGGGACCCTTTCGGTGGTCCCGGTACAATACCGATATACCCCCGAACATTTCCGGTGACTGAATAAGGACTTCCCATATATAAATCTTTATCTCCAGACAATTCCGGAACTCCTCATGACATCCGGGATCTCATCCGGGACTCCGAACAACATTAGGTAACCGCATACTAATTCCCATAACAACTCTAGCGTCACCGAACCTTAAGTGTGTAGACCCTATGGGTTCGGGAATCATGCGGACATGACCGATACACCTCTCTGTCCAATAACCCCCAACGGGATCTGGATACCCATGTTGGTTCCCACATGTTCCACGATGATCTCATCGGATGAACCACGATGTCGGGGATTCAATCAATCCCGTATACAATTCCCTTTGTCAATCGGTATGTTACTTGCCCGAGATTCGATCGTCGGTATCCCAATACCTCATTCAATCTCGTTACCGGCAAGTCGCTTTACTCATTCTGTAATGCATGATCCCGCGACTAACTACTTAGTCACATTGAGCTCATTATCATGATGCATTACCAAGTGGGCCCAGAGATACCTCTACGTCATACGGGAGTGACAAATCCCAGTCTCGATTCGTGCCAACCCAACAGACACTTTCGGAGATACCTGTAGTGTACCTTTATAGCCACCCAGTTATGTTGTGACATTTGGTACACCCAAAGCATTCCTACGGTATACGGAGTTGCACAATCTCATGGTCTAAGGAAATGATACTTGACGTTAGAAAAGCTCTTAGCAAACGAACTACACAATCTTGTGCTATGCTTAGGATTGGGTCTTGTCCATCACATCATTCTCCTAATGATGTGATCCCGTTATCAACGACATCCAATGCCCATGGTTAGGAAACCATAACCATCTATTGATAAATGAGCTAGTCAACTAGAGGCTCACTAGGGACATGTTGTGTTCTATGTATTCACACATGTACTACGGTTTCCGTTTAATACAATACAGCATGAACCATAGACAATTACCATGAACAAGGAAATATAATAGTTAACATTTTATTATTGCCTCTAGGGCATATTTCCAACACATTTCCGAGTGCGTGGTTGTTGTTCCTTCGGAATTGGCCGGCCTAACATCGTGGGTATCTGATACGTCTCCAACGTATCTATAATTTTTGATTGTTCCATGATATTATATTACCCGTTTTGGATGTTTATGGGCTTTGCTTTACACTTTTATATCATTTTTGGGACTAACCTACTAACCGGAGGCCTAGCCCGTATTGCTGTTTTTTGCCTATTTCAGTGTTTCAAAGAAAAGGAATATCAAACGGAGTCCAAACGCGATGAAACCTTCGGTAACGGTCTTTTTGGAACAAATACAAACCTGGAGACTTGGAGTGGAAGTAAAGAAACAACCGAGGCAGCCACGAGGGTGCCTAGCGCGCCCCTAGGGTTGGGCGCGCCCCCACCCTCGTGGGCCCCTCAGGCGTGCACCGACCTACTTCTTCCTCCTATATATACCCATGTACCCCGAAAGCATTAGAAGAGACCACGAAAAACTATTTCCACCACCGCAACCTTCAATATGCGTGATTGCATCTTGGAGCCTTCGCCAGCGCTCCGCTGGAGGGGGAATCAATCATGGAGGGCCTCTACATCATCTCCAAGGCCTCTTCGATGAGTTGTGAGTAGTTTAGCACAGACCTTCGGGTCCATAGTTATTAGCTAGATGGCTTCTTCTCTCTCTCTTTCAATCTCAATACAAAGTTCTCCTCGATCTTCTTGGAGATCTATTCGATGTAACTCTTTTTGCGGTGTGTTTGTCGAGATCCGATGAATTGTGGGTTTATGATCAAGTTTATCTATGAGAAATATTTGAATCTCATCTGAATTATTTTATGTGTAATTAAGTTATCTTTGCAAGTCTCTTCGAATTATCAGTTTGGTTTGGCCTACTAGATTGATCTTTCTTGCAATGGGAGAAGTGCTTAGCTTTGGGTTCAATCTTGCGGTGTCCTTTCCCAGTGACAACAGGGGCAACAAGGCACGTATTGTATTGTTGCCATCAAGGATAAAAAGATGGGGTTTATATCATATTGCATGAGATTATCCCTCTACATCATGTCATCTTTCTTAATGCGTTACTCTGTTCTTTATGAACTTAATACTCTAGATGCATGCTGGATAACGATCGATGTGTGGAGTAATAGTAGTAGATGCAGGCAGGAGTTGGTCTACTTGTCATGGACGTGATGCCTATATACATGATCATGCCTAGTTAATCTCATAATTATTTGCTACTATTGCTGCATCACCCTTTCCTCTTCAAGGAAAACCAACGCAAGCTCAAGACGTAGCAAGAAGGATTTCTGGCACCGTTGCCGGGGAGGTCTTCGCTCAAGTCAAGACATACCAAGTACCCATCACAAACTCATCTCCCTCGCACTTACATTATTTGCCATTTTCCTCTCATTTTCCTCTCCCCCACTTCACCCTTGCCATTTTATTCGCCCTCTCTTTCCCAATCTCCTCTCTCTTTCGCTTGCCTTTCTGTTTGCTTGTGTGTTGGATTACTTGTCGCGATGGCGCAAGATAATACCAAATTGTGTGATTTTTCCAATACCAATAATAATGATTTCCTTAGTACTCCGATTGCTCCTCTTAATGATGTTGCGTCTTGTGAAATCAATGCTGCTTTGCTGAATCTTGTTATGAAAGATCAATTCTCCGGCCTTCCGAGTGAAGATGCCGCTACCCATAAACAACTTTGTTGATTTGTGTGAGATGCAAAATAAGAAAGATACGAATAATGATATTGTTGAACTGAAGTTATTTCTGTTTTCACTTAGAGATCGTGCTAAAGTTTGATTTTTGTCTTTGCCTAAGAATAGTATCGATTCATGGAATAAGTGCAAAGATGCTTTTATCTCTAAGTATTTCCCTCCCGCAAAGACCATCTCTCTTAGGAATGAAATTATGAATTTTAAACAACTTGATCATGAGCATGTTGCCCAATCTTGGGAAAGAATGAAATTGATGATTCGCAATTGCCCTACTCATGGTTTGAATTTATGGATGATCATACAAAAAATTTATGCCGGATTGAATTTTGCTTCTAGAAATCTTTTAGATTCGGCCGCGGGAGGCATGTTTCTGGAAATCACCTTAGGAGAAGCTACCAAACTCCTTGATAACATTATGGCTAATTATTCTCAATGGCACACCGAAAGATCTACTAGTGAAAAAGTGCATGCTGTAGAAGAAATTAATGTTTTGAGTGGAAAGACGGATGAACTTATGAAATTGTTTGCTACTAAGAGTGCTTCTATTGATCCCAATGATATGCCTTTGTCTACTTTGATTGAGAATAATAATGAATCTATGTATGTGAATTTTGTTGGTAGGAATAATTTTGGTAACAATGCTTATAGAGGAAACTTTAATTCTAGACCGTTCCCTAGTAATTCCTCTAACAATTATGGAAATTCCTACAATAATTCTTATGTTAATTTTAATAAGATGCCCTCTGATTTTGAGAATAGTGTGAAAGAATTTATGATCTCTCAAAAGAATTTTAATGCCATGCTTGAAGAAAAATTGCTTAAAGTTGATGATTTAGCTAGGAACGTTGATAGACTTTCACTTGATGTTGATTTGAAACTTAGATCTACTCCTCCTAAGCATGATATCAATGAGTATCTCAAAGCTATGAGAATTTCCATTGATGAATGCAAAGAAATAACCGCTAGATTCCGTGCTAAGAAAGATTACTTTGTAAAGGCGTGTTCTTCTAGTTTCCATGAAAATAATGATGAAGATCTAAAAGTTATTGATGTGTCCCCTATTAAATCTTTATGTTGCAATATGAATCTTGATAATGATGGGACTGGAGATGAGTCAACTTTAGTTAAAAGGCATCCCAATCATTCAGAGTTCTTACATCTTGAAGCTAAATTTGGCAAAAGTGGGATTGGAGAGGTAAAGATTTTAAATAGCATTGAACCCACTATCTTGGATTTCAAGGAATTTAATTATGATAATTGTTCTTTAGAAGGTTGTATTTCCTTGTTGCAATCCGTGTAGAATTCTCCTCATGCTTATAGTCAAAATAAAGCTTTTATCAAACATATTGTTGATGCCTTGATGCAATCTTATGATGAAAAACTTAATTTGGAAGTTCTATACCTAGAAAACTTAATGATGAGTGGGAACCTACTATAAAGATTAAAATTAAAGATCACGAGTGTTATACTTTGTGTGATTTGGGTGCTAGTGTTTCCACGATTCCGAAAACTTTATGTGATATTCTAGGTTTCCATGATCTTGATGATTGCTCTTTAAATTTGCACCTTGTGGATTCCACCATTAAAAAGCCAATGGGAAGAATCAATGATGTTCTCATTATTGCAAATAGGAATTTGGTGCCCGTAGATTTTATCATTCTTGATATAGATTGCAATCTTTCATGTCCTATTATTCTTGGTAGACCTTTCCTTAGAACGATTGGTGCGATTATTGATATGACGGAAGGGTATATTATATTCCAATTTCCATTAAGGAAAGGCATGAGCACTTTCCAAGAAAGAAAGTTAAATTACCTTATGAATCTATCATGCGAGCTACTTATGAATTGAGTGCCAAAGATGGCACTACTTAGATCTATCCTTGCTTTTATGCCTAGCTAGGGGCGTGAAACGATAGTGCTAGTTGGGTGGCAACCCAATTTTATCTTTGCTTTTTGTTTTTGCTTCTGATTAGTAATAAATTTGGCATCTACCTTCTGTTTAGATGTGTTTTCATGTCTTAATTAGTGTTTGTGCCAAGTAGAACCTATAGGATAACCTATGGTGATAGTTAATTTGATTCTGCTGAAAAACAGAAACTTGGCACGCACGAAAATAATTTTAGTAATTCACAGAAACGTGCTTTTGTGTTGATTCTTTTGGATGCAAATCAATAGAAAAATTACCCAGGACTTCCTATTATGGTAGGATATTTAGAGTTTCAGAAGTATAAGAGAGTTACAGGTTGCTATAGACTGTTCTGCTTTTGACAGATTCTGCTTTTCATGTGTTGTTTGCTTATTTTGATGCATCTATGGCTATTATGTAGGGGTATGAACCATAGAGAAGTTGGAATACAGTAGGTTTAACACCAATATAAATAAGTAACGAGTTCATTACAGTACCTTATGTGGTGGTTTTTCTTTCTTGCACTAACGGAGCTTATGAGATTTCCTGTTGAGTTTTGTGTTGTGGTGTTTTCATGTTTTGGGTAAAGATTTGATGGATTATGGAATAGGGAGTGGAAAGAGCCTAAGCTTGGGGATTCCCATGGAACCCCAAGATATTCAAGAATAGCCAAAAGCCTAAGCTTGGGGATGCCCCGGGAAGGCATCCCCTCTTTCGTCTTCGTCTATCAGTAACTTTACTTGGAGCTATATTTTTATTCGCCACATGATATGTGTTTTGCTTGGAGCGTGTTGTATGATATTAGTCTTTTCTTTTTAGTTTACCACAATCATCCTTGCTGTACACACCTTTTGGGAGAAACCCACTTGATTGGAATTTATTAGAATACTCTATGTGCTTCACTTATATCTTTTGAGCTAGATAGTTTTTGCTCTAGTGCTTCACTTATATCTTTTAGAGTACGGCGGTGGCTTAATTTTGTAGAAATTGTTGACCTCTCATGCTTCACTTATATTATTTTGAGAGTCTCTTAGAACAACATTGTCGTGGAGTTTACATGTCAGATGTCCTAGTGAGAGGACTTAGTCGTGGAGCCATCGCAACGAGATTAGCTTAAAGGGGTTAAATCGGACAAAGGACACGGGGAGTTTATACTGGTTCGCCCCCTTGTGGTGAAGGTAAAAGCCTACGATCCAGTTGAGGTGGAATTGATGGGGTCTCGATGATCAGGGAGCGAATCCTCTTTGCCTGTCTCTCGAGTTGTTGTTTCTTGTCGCTGAACCGGTGTACAGAATACCGAGGCCGTCTCATACACGTGTCCGGCTCGGTTTCTACTTTTTCCTATCTTACAACACAAGTTACATATCTCATGGCGGTTTATGTCTATGGGCCCTAATCCGCCCTTGGGCTCTGGGCCTCTAAGTCTCTGTAGTAAAGCGCCATATTCCTTGTCTTCATGGGCTTCAATACGGATGAGCATAACCCAGCCCCTCCTGGGCGGTTTATACTCAGTAGTTATATCCCCAACATTAGGCCCCAGATTGATTTGAACTTGTTCATGTCAATCTTCAATACTTAGAAAAACTCCTTAAACATCCTCATATGAACCTTGTAAACCGCCATGACATCATCTCCATATGAACTTGGTAAACCATCATGACGTCATCTCTCAAAATTCTAGTAAATAGCCATGACGTCACCTGCTTATTAAACACCTGTAAATACCTCTCTTTTATTACTGAACCTCCGAAAAACAAGGCGACAACTGTGTCACATATCCATTTTTTGGGTTCCTCGATTCCCGCGCCTGTCACTTATCCCTTCGCCTTATAAATAGAACCAAGGGTCATTCTTTCTTTTCCCCTTCATGCCCTTTCGCCTCGTCGTCTTCCTCGTGTTGCCTCAGTGCTCGAGCGCAGCCTCCGTCGTCAACCTTCACCTCTGCACCAACATCGGCCGCTGCATCAACCTGATCTGACCAGAGAAGTGCGGCGCCTCTCTGCCACTCCTTCAACCTCTATAAGGTTTCTTCTTCCTCACCTCAGATTTACCATTAGGGTTTCGTTGTTCTTCGGTGTTCTTCAGTGTTCGTCAATGTTCATTGCTGTCACATGGATCTTTTGACAAAACGCGACCTTTTTTCCTGTGCGGCCATAACTAGACCTCGTTTTTCTTCATCATAGCATCTCTTTTATTAGTAAACATATGTCATCTGGCCTTTAGCTGTCCCGCTGACACCGCTTAGGGCTTCTGAATTTTTCTCCTTTTTAAGACTGCGATAGATCCAAAATTATAGTTACAACTTGTAAAACCTGTTTGTGCAGTACTTAGGAATTTTGTCAGATCTATAACTCCCACACCATTGTAGGCGGTTTAACTTCTTAGAAAATGATAATCCGCTAGGTACCATTAGCCTCTCTTAAACTGCCAATTTGACCTTAATATCACATAATCCGGTCTATCAATGCACATATGTTCTGATATCTCCTTCCCCCGGCCTGATGCCGGTTTATACACATCAGTTATAAATTGTAAACCGGTTTTAATCCTCTTTCCCAGCTTATCATTGAAATGGCAAAACAGTTCTATGCTTGCAATTGGGTCCCTTCCCGGGTTACTGAAGAGCAACTGACTGGGTATGTTTTGACCGGCGCTTTAGCGAGCCAAGAAGCCATCCACTGGAGGGTCCCTGATTCAGAAAATCCTCCTAAGCCCTAGAATGGAGAAGTGATTGTATTTACTGATCATCTAAATCGAGGGTTCAGCCCGCCCGGATCAAAATTCTTTCGTGATGTGCTTGCTAGCTTCCAGATCCGCCCTCAAGATATTGGACCGAACTCCATGTCCAATATATGCAATTTTCAAGTGTTTTGCAAAGTCTATCTGCAAGAGGAACCCACTATGGAACTATTCTGGGACTTCTTTTACTTAAACCGTTGTACTGAATTTACGGACGGGCCCAACACTGAACTCGGGGGCATTTCAATCCAGAAGAGAAAGGATGTTGACTTCCCTCATGCCAAACATCATAGCCACCCCAAGGACTGGAATCAGACTTGGTTTTACTGCCGCAATACAACTCCAGACAATGAAAATCCTCTGCCGGGTTATCGTGCATACTGGCTTACCAAAACTCATCCAGTTACTCAGCGACTAACTACCAAGGAACGATCAAAATATGCCAAACAGCTAGCAAAACTCAGAGCTTTTGTGGCCAAGGGTCTGACAGGCATTGATTTTGTTCGATGTTGGGTGTCTTGGAGCATTTTTCCTTTAAGCCGGCGCACCGGTTTAATGTGTGAATACACAGGGGAGATAAAAGTCCCTCAGCGTCATATTGATATCCAGATCATGAATGATGAAGTCACCGAAGCTGTCAAGAAAATGCTTGATGAACCGGTGGCTGCATGTAGCAGAGTAGGGCTTAGCCCCTTTTGTGTGTCCAACAAACCGCCAGCTGTAAGAATTGTCTTATTTTTGCTTTAATCCATCCCTCCTTAATTATTCCTTTATAACTTTTTATCCATCTGCGCAGGGCGATGATCCGTTCTGGAAGAGGAAATCGCAGGATAAACCGGCGAGGGCACCTCGCATCAAGACCAGGGTTACAAAGAGGCCAGCAAAGAAGAAAACCACCAAGGCTTCTGATCTGCCCAATGATGAAGAGCTTGATGACCCAGAGTCAGAGGTAGAACTTGACTCTCTTGGTTCTTTTTTCATACACCTCATTGACAATGATTGTTATCAGGATGACGCGGAAGCTAGCCGGGCTGGTGATGTAGAGGTAATTGTTCTATCTTCCGACTCAAATCATGTGCTAGTACCAAAACTCCGCCGAGCAGTCCGGAAAGTAAAATATTCACACCCACTTGCTTATTCGGATCCGCACTTTTCTTTGAAGACACAGCAGCATGAAGCTCGTCGCACCACTCGGCATAGTGGCCAACAAGTTACCTCCTCCGGTTTACCATATTCTCCGGTTCGCAAACACCGTCAAGAGGTCTCTTGTTCTTTAATACACTTTATGCCAAGGCGGGTTACTTCCGATATCTTCATAATCCGTCTGATTCGAATTATCAGGGAACCTCCCATCCTTCGGCGATTCATCAACCACATAGATGCCTCCACTGAAGACTGTTCCTGGGTAAGCATACTATACTTAATATTTTATGCCTTGCACTGGTTTATTGTACTAACCTCTGTGTTTGTTCTTTTTAGTGCCAAAGCCAGACTTAGCAAGAAAGCCAAGCTGACTACACCAACTGATGATAATCCGGCCAATGAACCAGAGAAGACCTCAGAGGCTCTTGATCAGAATGCTGACATTGCTCTGGATGATCCGGTAGCTCAGGGTCAGGACACTTTTGTTGAACCATCAGAAATGAATCCAACGAGCCAATCTGTTGATCCGCCGAATCCAGTTGCCGATCCACTAAGCCCAGTAGGAACATCTGCTAAACCGCCAAGCCCAGACAAGACTGTTGATGGCACCACAGATGATGTTGTGATTACCGGCTTTGGCCATATTGCTCCTGGCAACCCTGTTGCTTTATCAAAGCATAGTGTTAAAGAAGAATTTTCTGCTGTGGACAAGGGCAAATGGAAAACGGATTTATCCAGCTATGATCACCTCAATGCTCAGGACATCCACTCTCGATATTTAAACCGTCTGTATACAAGCCGTGACTATGAAGCCGGTTTAATAGGTCTGATGAAAGAGCGATATGAGGTAAATATCCATTCCTTTGCACAAGTTCTTTTTTCTTAAAGCCTGCTTCAATTATGAACTCTAGTAGCCCTCAAGGGCTGGTTCATCAATGTGAATGTGAACCGGGACTTGTAGTATGATAAGATTGGATTTTGCCTGTGTAGCCCCTATAAACCAGTTTATACCTTTAGGATGAACCGGTATATCTTCTGTAATGTAATTTCCAAAATTCCTTTCAACCATCAACATGATCCGGTTTGTGGAGACAAACTTGATAACCTTGAGTTGAACTGGTATGCATTAGCCCCCAAGTGCCAAGGATATAACTTGTTATGTGCTTGAGACTTAAAATATCAGTTGATAAAAAGCAATCTGCATTACCCCCAAGTGCCAAGTGTATAACTTGTTATGTGCTTGGGACTTTCAGAAAAGTATTACCAACTTATTATCTGTATTTTGCAGGCTGACTTGACCTAGAAAGATTCCCAAATCACCGACCTCCAAGAAAACATCAAGTCCCAGCAAGCCGAAATTTCAAAAGCCAAAGAAGAGCTGAAGGCCGCTTTAACAGCCATGGAACAATTGAAGGATGGCTTCAAAAGCGAACGAGCAGATTGGGAGGCCGAAAAAACAACTTTGCTAAAGCGGGCAGAAGATGCTGAAGCGGCCCTTAAACCGGTGACAGAAGAAATGACTGGCTTAAAGCGGAAAATCAATGCTATGACCTCTGCTATTTTTGGTAAGCACCTTCTTCCTAGGTTGTACTTAGACATCCTTAGAATCTGCCTGTTTACCAACAATCTTGTAACCATTGCAGGTAGCCGTGTTGCTCATCTTGGTTCAGACATGCGCAAAAAACTCAAGGCTTCCTATACATTGACAGAGCAGTTATATACCGGCGCTCAACGGGTTATCTACACAGCTTCGTACAATAAACAGCCCCCAACTTTAATCAAGGATACATTGGCCAAGTTGTCCATGACACCTGCCCAGCTAGAGGAGGTAAAGAGATCCACTGGAAGGGCCGGTGCACTGTCTGCACTGACTCGGGCTAAGGCCTGGATAGCTGATCTTGATCCGGAAGATATTGGGAATGGCTATCTCAGCCAAAAAGAAGATGGGTCAGAATCTGACAATGATGCCCTTAGAGCTTTGACAAAGGAGATGCGCCCGCTTGCAAGTAAACTAGCCGAAGAGATTGATTTGTCTTTCCACTGGTCGATTTATGACGCAAACATAAAACGGATTGATGTGTCAGTTTATGAAGCGCAAAATCTTATCCCGCCAATCCGTAAGCATACATATGCCCCAGATGTTGAACCTTCCGACCTTATAAGCGATGAAGCTGTCTTCCAAGCTTTATCTGGGATTAACTGGGCAACCATTGACTTCCAGCCACTGGGTGGGGAGGCGGAGGGTGAACCGGCGCAAGATGATCCGCAACCTTCACATCAACCTAAGGAAGAGTCATAATCCGGAGGCCGGTTTAACTTTTCATGCCGAGATATCTGCGATAAACAATTATTCTTTTGGGCGCCTGCTGCCTTGCAATAGGCTAATTTTAAACACTTGGTCTCTTATGCCATTGTGCATAGCCACTTTGCCTGATACTTATAATCTGTCCAGACAGTGCTATGTCAACTTATGCTCATTAGCAGTTTTATGCAATCCTGTCTCTGCATATGATAAACTTAAAATTGCCCTGGCGGTTTACCGCCGGACGTGTTATGATACCCAATATAAAGCCAGGGTTTATAACCAAGGTTGTAAAGATAATGAAATATGAAACACAACCTACCTGTAATATTGAATCACATCGTTGCTTTACCAACGTTCTTGTAGTAAGGGTGATGACCCAAATCTTGAGTGCTAACAACTCCCACCATGTTGTGCTGGTTTAAAATAAGTCATGCCGGGTTATGATAAACACCGGATGATCATCCTGGCGACTTATAGTGAATGTCAGACTGGGTTAACAAACACCGGTTTATAATTAGTTGGTACTAACAACTTATAGTTGAAAGCCACGCCGGGTTAACAAACACCAGGTTATACTACTGACATAGTCAGGCCGGGTCAAGAGACGCCGGTTTACCTCAAAACCTTTATCAAGGGAGAAAAACTTTGACAAATAAAAGCAAATAAAAACTTGTAGTCGAGGCTTTTCAAGGGCTGCCAGGCCCAAATTCAAGGCTTTTCATGGGCTGCCAGGCCACTGAGTTAAACCATTTTACAAAGCCTTTTAAGATGGGCCTCACATTAACCAATCGTCGTTTTAACTTTGACAAGTTCAGGGTCTGTATAAGATTGACTTGTCAAACGTTCGGTGGGTCATACCAGGATTACCTGGATAGAGTGGCTTACTTGATGAAGGCAGGTTAGCCCAGGGTTTTAGGTGAATACACCTGGCTTCCAAGCCTGGCTTGATAGACTATTACAAGGGTCCTTTAAAACTCTTTGTTGTTGTGCAGAAAGAGCCCCCAGGTAATATTTTGAGCTGTGCTCAATGGGTGCCTATGTTTGACCTGTGCTTGACAACAGACTCTCTTTGGCCCCTTGGGCGTGAAGCCCCCAAGCTTTGTTGTGGCTTTATAAGCCGGTTCAATACATAATCACAACTCTGCTTTATAAGCAGAAGCCCTTATGTAATGAAATCTTTTTTTTGAAGAACAACAGAGGCCCCGCTTTAGCAAGGATGCCGGTTTATTATATTGATCATAATATATACATTGTCAAAAATATGTACATAGTAGGAGCCTGTGGCTCAGGTGTAGTAAGCCCGAAGATGAGCTATATTCCACAGCCGGCGGGTCTCCTCCTCCGATATGCGCGAGTCTTTGTGCTCTCGAACATCAATAAGGTAGTATGACCCATTGTTCAAATTCTTGCTGACCACAAAGGGCCCTTCCCAAGGTGGGGATAAGTTGTGCATGTCCGCCTGATCTTGGATAAGCCGGAGCACTAAGTCGCCTTCTTGAAAAGCTCTGGTTTTAACCCGACGGCTGTGATAATGCCGTAGGTCTTGCTGATAAATCGCCGAACGAGCTACCTCAATATCCCGTTTTTCATCTAACAGGTCCAATGCATCTTGGCGTGCTCTTTCATTGTCCGCTTCAACATATGCTGCCACTCGGGGAGAGTCATGGAGAATATCACTTGGGAGAACTGCTTCCGCTCCATAAACCATGAAGAAAGGTGTATAACCCATAGACCTATTGGGGGTGGTATTAATGCTCCATAATATGGAACGCAACTCTTCCACCCAACAACTCGGCGTCCTCTGCAAAGGGACCATAAGCCGGGGCTTGATGCCCTTCAGGATTTCTTGATTAGCTCTCTCTGCTTGACCATTAGACTGGGGGTGAGCCACTGAGGACACATCACGCCGCATGTGCTCACGTTGACAGAACTCTTCCATAGCACCCTTGGAGAGATTCGTGCCATTATCTGTTATAATGCTGTGTGGAAAACCAAAACGGAAAATCACCTTTTTCATGAATTGAACCGCCATGGCCGCATCACACTTGCTTACTGGCTCTGCCTCCACCCACTTGGTGAATTTATCAACCGGCACCTGAAGGTGGGTCTTCTTATCCTTGGACCTCTTAAAAGGCCCAACCATATCCAGCCTCCAAGTTGCAAACGGTCAGGTGATTGGAATCATCCTCAATTCCTGGGCCGGAACATGAGCTCGGCGTGAAAACTTCTGACAGCCATCACACTTCCTGACCAGATCCTCCGCATCAGCATGAGCTGTTAACCAGTAAAAACCGCGTCGGAAAGCCTTAGCCACCAAGGATTTGAACCGGCATGATGACCACAATCTCCTTCGTGGATTTCACGCAAGATCTCACAGCCTTCTTCAGGAGAAACGCAAAGCTGAAACGCCCATGAGACACTACAATGATGTAACTCGCCATTGATAATAGTCATAGACTTGGACCGCCGGATTATCTGTCTGGCCAGAACTTCGTCCTTGGGTAACTCGCCCCAGGTCATATATGCCAGGTATGGCACTGTCCAATCTGGGATAGCATGAAGAACCTCCACCAATTGAGCCTCCGGATCAGGAACAGCCAGATCCTCCTCCATTGGTATCTTGACCGACGAATTATGTAGAACGTCAAGAAAAACATTGGGCGGCACCAGTTTATGCTGGAATCCGAGCCGTCTTAAAGCGTCCACCGCTTCATTCTTGCGCCGATCAATGTGCTCGACCTGGTAACCCTTGAAGTGACCGGCAATGATATCCACCTCACGTCGATAAGCCGCCATGAGTGGATCCTTAGAATCCCACGTACCAGACACTTGCTGAGCCACTAAATCGGAGACGCCAAAGCAACGTACCCGGATTAAGTTCATCTCCTTAGCCATACGAAGACCGTGGAGCAAGGTCTCATACTCAGCTGCATTGCTAGTGCAGGGAAACATTAAGCGGAGAACATAACAAAAAATTTCACCTCGAGGGGAAGTAAGAACCACTCCAGCCCCCGAGCCCTCCAATTGTCTGGATCCATCAAAGTGAATAGTCCAGTATGTGTTATCCGGTTTATCCTTCGGTGCCTGTAACTCTGTCCAGTCATTGATAAAATCCACGAGCGCTAGGGACTTGATAGCAGTGCGAGGCATATATTTTAGGGTTAATTATCCTTTTGCCCTTAGTGGTGTCTCTGTGCTCAGTTTTGCCCTTAGATGCAAATTGTGCTCAGTTTTGCCCCTAGTCCATGCACAGCTACTACGACGAGGCCAAACGGCCATATTTGAGTCCATTCCGTCCGCCAGTGTTAAGTTGTGGGTCCAGAGCTTACACGTGGGACCGCGTGGACGTGGGTCCGGAGCTGACATGTAGGCCCGTGCAACTAAATCCCCAAATCATTCGTAGCTCACTCTACCCATCCGCTTCCATGCCGGCCGGCTGACCTGCGCCACCGCCGGCACTTGCGCCGCAGCCAGGACCTGCCCCGCCACCAGCTGCATGCCTACTCCACCGCTACCTTTTTGCGCCTACGCTCCACGGCTGCCTGCGACGCCCGCCACCTTCCTGCGACGCCACGGGTGGGGCGCCCGCCACCTGCTTGACCCGCGGCGCAGCCTCCTTCCGTGTGCCCGGCCGCAGCGCTCAAAGGTGGGGGGCTGCTAGAGCTATTTGAACTAGGAGGAAGAACCCTAGGGAGAAATGGAGAGCAGCGGCGACCCCAGAGTATCTGGCGAGGCAGGCATCGGGCCGGAGATCCGCCGCGTCCACGACTGGGTTCCCGAGGGGTAAGTGTCGCCTCCTGTTTAGATTGAGCTTAGTTGTGCATTTGAACACTCGATTCGAGTAGGTTTGCCCAATTAGTGTGCTGATTGCGTCTCTGTTTTTCGCCGGTTAGGATGGAGTTGTGGTTTGCTTTCTTGATGCACATTAGAAGGGACCGGTACACGTTCGATGCAAAGGATCAGAAGAAATACCAAGGAGGTTTTGATTATCGGTTGCCAATGGCTAGTAATTGGAGTTTCAGACAATTTGGGGAGGTAATTTGTAGCCAATATCCTTGGGGTTTGCTTGATGAAGTGGTATACAAATACTATGATGGGGAAAAGTAATGGGTGACAGTTAGTAATGATGAAGAGCTAGCTACCATGTTTGTTAGGCATAAAGAGAAAGGTAATTTTCATGTGAGGCTGCAAGTTGATGTGCTTGAGCAGGCATTTGGACCTAGGATGACGGATGCAACATCTCGGGGAGAACCAAGTCGTCGTAACGACATCTCTAGCCAGAACAGTTCAGTTGGTGCACGGCGACGTGGTGGCTCGACAAGTGTGGCCAACAGCAGTAGGGTCCCCCTTGAAGTGGAGCATGATGACAACAATTCTGGGGTTGATGAAGAGAAGCTATATTCTGATGTTATTCGGAATTTATGACGGGCACCTCGGGCTGATAACCAAGATGTGGCTCACAATGCAGTCCGTGTGGATGATGACGCGATGGGTGAGGACAAAGACCTTGCAGCTGTTGAATAGGACCCTTTGAACCCTAATTTGGAAGAAGTTACAGTTTTTGCATCCATGAATGAGTGTAGAAATGCACTTGTGACATACTGCATCAAGGTAGAACGTACTTTCAAAGTTGACAAGAGTGATCAAGTACGTTACAGAGTGCACTGTCTGACTGAGAGTTGTCCATGGAGGCTGCTCGCATCTAAAATGCGAAATAGCACTAATGTTCAGGTCAAAGTGAACCCTTTTAAGCACACATGCCAGGAATCAACCCTTAGGAAGGATACAATCAATAGAGCCAAGTCAAGATGGGGGCAGAAGAAGTAAAGAAGTGGGTGAAAGAAAACTAGCAAGTGGGTCCAAAGGAATTGCAGAAGAACATCAAAGATAAATTCAAGATAGATTTACCATACATGAGGTTGTTCAATGGAAACAGCAGGCTATGGATTCTATTTATGATAACTGGCAGGAAAGTTTTCAATTGTTGTATTCATTCAAAGGTGAAGTGGAGAGGACAAGCCCAGGTAGTATTGTAGATATTGATCAGCACACCGTGGAGTACACATTCAGGGGAGTGACAAAGACCAAGGAATGCTTTAGGAGGGTTTTTGTCTGCTTTGAGGCTTGTCGCCGGGGTTTTTTGGCAGGTTGCAGGCCTTATTTGGCTATTGATGCCACTTTTCTCATAGGGAGGTTTAAAGTACAGTTAGTAGCTGCTTGTGTAGTTGATGCACATAGATTTGTATTTCCAGTTGCCTACGGTGTGTTGGAGACAGAGTCTGAGGAGAGCTGGACTTGGTTTTTGCAGAATCTGCGCCGGGCTATTGCACATCCCAATAGGTTGGTCATTCATACAGATGCCTGCAAAGGTTTAGAAGTGGTCGTGGACAATGTGTTCCCTGGAGTAGAGCATAGGGAATGCATGCGTCACCTTGCTGCAAATTTCATGAAAAAATTCAAAGGAAAGGTGTATACCGACAATTTATGGCCAGCATCTTTGACTTGCAGTGTGAAGAAGCACAACTACCACTTGAGGCAGTTATACATGAATCCCAAAATGAAAGAATACTTGGAAACACACCACTCCAAGTTATGGGCCAGAAGCCAATTCAGTGAACTAAGCAAAGTTGACTATGTGCACAATAATCTAGCAGAGTCTTTCAACTCAATGATACTGAAACTAAAGGGTCATTATGTGGTGGATTTTCTGGACGGGACAAGGATAGAATACATGCAGAAATTTCATTATCGTGTAGGAATAGCCGAGGCAAAATTCATGGGCCACATTATCATCCCTGCCGTGATGAATGAACTGATGCAGAAAACAATAGGCTTGGAAATGAACATGACTCTTTGCTCGGGTACCACAGCAGAGATATCATATTTGGATACAGAGAAGAGGGAATGGAGATATCCAGTGGATTTAGAAGCTAGAACTTGCAGTTGTAGGCAATGGCAGATAACTGGGTTGCCATGCATTCATGCCTTGTTTTTCATCAATTCTCTCCCTGGTCTACCAGGGAACATTCAGCAGTATGTGCATGATTACTACTCTGTTGCAAGGTTCAAAGCCACATATGCTTATGCCTTGCCTGCTATGGGGGGAAAACAACAATGGGCATGGTGGACCCTAGATTCAAGCTTTGCACTCTAGTTCTGAAGAGAGCAGCAGGTAGACCAAGGAAGAGTCGAATCATACCTCGCAGTGAAGGAGCTGGACTTGGAGCGAGGAAGCGTAAGTGCAAAAGATGTGGTGGGTCTGGTCATTTCGGTAAGTATTGTGATAACACAGTAGATCCAGCGTTCGGAGAGAGTTTTGATGAAGGCTTCGATGAAAATGATGGACAACAGACGGTTGCATCAGATGAGGATTTTGACGAGGTTCGAAATGATGATGGTCAACAGCCGCATGATTTTGACGATGATCCAAGTGAGGCTCCAAATAGTGATCATGGTGATCCAAGTGAGGCTCCAAATAGTGATCATGGTGATCCAAGTGAGGCTCCAAATGATGATCATGGTGATCCAAGTGAGGATCCAAATGATGATCTTGGTGATTCAAGTGAGGCTCCAAATGATGATCCAAGTGAGGCTCTAAATGGTGACCAACCTTCTGTTGTTGTGAGTTCTGCTAGGTTTGTAAATCTTGCAAGGGTCAAATACTAATGTACATTTATGGGTCACTTGACATGATCTCATTACCCTTTATGTTTTGCACAGCTCTATGATAGGTTTGAAGAAGACACACAAGGTACCGACAACCAAGAGGAGAAGAGAAGAAGCAATGAGCACAAGGTGCACGAGGAGCAAAGTGATGGCAAGAAGCTCAAGGAACAGACAGAAGCCCGAACGCTATATGTGAATAATTATGAAACATTATGAAAAATGGTGTATTTCTATTGGATGATGTTAGAACTATGTTTTACATGATGGTTAAATCTGTTGGATGATGTTTGAATGAGCACATGGTTTTTCCTTTTTTTGAATTTTGTTTTGCTCATTTGAATTCTGGTCAAACCTAACTTTGACCAAGATTTAAACAAGTCTAAAACATCAAAATGAAGAACTAAGCCTGGATCCTTCTTAGTCAATCCAAAATGAAGCTGTGATGAGGTTTTTGAAATTTTCATGAAAAATGTGCTAAAATGAGGGTCCAAAGGTAGGGTAAACGGCCTCATCTCTAAGCAAGGTTTTTTTCGACCTTGTCTAAATCAGCCAAATAACTTTCCTAAACATATATTCTATATATACGGACTATGTGCGCCAGTTTTTCCATTTTTTGATTTTTTTTTTAAATTTGTCCAAGAATTAAATAAGTGTAAAACATCAAAATGAAAAACTAAGCCTGGATCCTTCTTAGTCACTCTAAAATGAAGTTGTGGTGAGTTTTTTGAAATTTTCATGTTTATTTCCCCAAAACACTTCTCTTCACTTCATACAAAAGAGTTTGAGATACTCGAGATATCATACAATACACATGAACTTATCGTTTAAATGTATGTAAACCTTGTTTATCAACTTAAATCGTTAGTATATGACATAAGAAGACTATGTGCGCAGGTTTTTTATGTTTCTGATTTTTATTTAATTTATTATGCTCATTTGAAATCTGGTCAAACATAGCTTTGACTGCTCCAAACCCCTCCCAAACCCCGCTAACCCTAGCGTTGAACCAGGACCGTTCATCTAACCCTAGCGCTGAACAAGGGCCGTCGATCTAACCCTTCTAGAAGGAATCTGTGGGGAGGACGGGGGCGATCCGCGAGATGCAATCTGATAAGCTGGGAGATTCTTTTTTTTAACAAATATCAGGCACGCTGGATGGACCGTTGGGCCGTCTCGTTGTCTGGGCCCGAGACCACAGTAAATAGCCCGTCTCAGCTTTCCAGGCCTTGCATGCATGCATGGGAGGCGGCGACGTGCATAGGCTGCAACGTGGGTTTGCATGCGCGGAAGGCTGCAACGTGCATGCATGCGAGCGAGGCGAGCGAGGCGTGGTAGGCACGCTAGGCTAGTGAGGCCAGCTAGGTGGTTCAACGAGTCAGATGCACCATCTGGTCAAAGAGCTATGCAGTGATTCAAATGCACGCACGCACCCCATGCATGCATCGTTTTTGTGCAAAAATTTAAGAGTGCAAAGCATAACGGATACACACACGCGTTCGGATTCACACACGCACCGTTCTCACCCTTTCTCTCTTTCTCTCCCACCCACAGGCCTATAAATGGGGTGCCTATCTTCCTCTCCCACCCATAAGCCAGATCCGATCCATTCTCTCCAACTTTAAACACCCAATCGACCGAGCCCTCCCCAAGCGAGACCATGCAGTTCAACGGGCCGACCTTCAGCCGTCCTCCTGTCGTGCCGGAGTGGCACTACCCACCGGGCGTGCTCGTGGAGAGGGAGCTCCGTGTGTGGGCTTTTTCAAGGTGGAGGGGTTCTGTCGAACTCACCTTCGCCTTCCTTAGAGCCGGCTATGCCCACCTCCCACGGGGCTCGCCGAGGATGTTCACCCTCAACGAGGTTCGTGACCATGGCGGCATCCTCCTACTGCTCACGGTCACCTTCACCAACCCGTTTGACGCGCGCGAGCTCCTCGGCCAAGTCTTTTGGTGCGGCTGCAAGGCCATCTTCTTCACCGTCTACAACATCTACACCAACTACGAGAACATCTTCCCCACTCCAGCCGGGATGCACTCCCTTCCCTACGACAGCGAGGAGGAGCTGTGAAGATGAAGACGGTGTTGAACGGGCGCGCGCGGCCAAAGTGGAAGGAGAAGATCAAGATGAAGACTGTTTCATTTTTTATTTGTTGCTTTTCTATGTCGTGTCGTGTCGTGTCATGTTTTGTCATGTGTCCGTGAACTTATTATTGTAATGGTACTTGTGTTGCATCTTATCTAAGTTATTTATTAGGGTTTATTATGTGTGTTAAAAAATGTCCGTGCCCAAGCATATAATTTCTTCCCTAAACCAAGTCATGAAGCTCGAGAACTTGTGGTTGTCATTCAAAAGAGGGGGTGAGAAGCCCTCCGTTTTATTCAAAAAAATAAGTCATGAACTAACATGCAAATTTATTCTGTTTAAATCCTAAACCCAGTGCCACTCTAACACTAAACCAAGTGCCGCTCAAACCAAAACCACGTGGCAGTGCAAACATACGTTTTCAACCTTCCAACCCTCCAAAATTTCAGTGCAAAACAAAGGAAAACCACGCTTACGCGTGTGCAAACATTCATGGTGTCACATTTTTTTGACAAATTTCACAGTCTCACTATGTATACATTCCTTCCCTACCCATGTCAAACTCTTGCCATCTGTCCTAGCGGTTACCAGCGCAGCCCTAAACACCACAAACCCACGCGGTCTTGGGTTCGAGTCCCCAGCCGCACCAATTTTTTGTGCATTTTCCACCCTTCATTTTTTTGGACAAATTTAACAGTCTCACTATGTATACATTGCTTACCTACCCATGTCAAACTCATTCCATCTGTCCTAGAGGTTACCAGCGCAGCCCTAAACACCACAAACCCACGCGGTCTTGGGTTCGAGTCCCCAGCCGCACCAATTTTTTGTGCATTTTCCACCCTTCATTTTTTAGACAAATTAGTTTCTACTCAATGTAATGCCCTTAAAAAATGTTCATTTATTTTGGCACTAGGTGTAAACATCTACCAGAGCCGAGGCACATTTTCCATGACATTTTGGTCTTTGATTTAAATCACGGTGTATTTGAATTGGATTACTTAAATTGCTATTAAATATTTAACAGCTCCAAAAAATTTCTAACCTTAATTGTTTGGCTCTGGAATAATTCATTAGCTGCATTTCATTGATCAAAAGTTTCTGAATTCTTCATTTCTTCTCCTTTTTTTCAACATATTTAAATGTTGGTCACTTCTTCTCTTTTTTTCAACATTTAAACAACTTTAACCAACATTTAAACTAGGTGAATTCTCATACAATTTCAAGATTACAAATTCCTCCATAATTCATGCCTTTCTATACATTTTCAACATCACAACCAGTGCGATTACCATACCTAGAAATGCCCAAAAGTATTTGCAAATGGGTATTGGTAGTGCTTGATCTTCAAGCTTCCTAACCTTCTTCTTCAACATCCTAAGCTCAACAGCTAGCTCTCTGTCAGTGCGTGCTTCGCCCTCCATCTCTTCTTCCGGAGCTCGTGCTGCGGCCACTGCGGTTTGGGGCAGCATGCGCAACCATTCGTCATGCTCTTCTTGCAGTTCATTTACCAGAGTCTTGGCCAGAGCATCGACCCAAAGAAAGAAGCATGTCACCTGCATGAACACGGAATAGATCAACCGATTGCTCAAAGATCCCGACCACGAAAATGGTGCAATTGCCCCGATTCTTACCCCATTCTCGCTGCACACGTAGAACGGACGATTGTGGTTCCTCGGTGTGTGAGAAACCATCCAATCAACGCTCGCCCGGCACCATGGATAGACGAAGACAGGCATCTCCACACGCGCCCGGCTCTTCATCCGTGAGGTGGTGCGGGAGCTTGCGGAAGACATGGAGCTCGGAGCCGAACGGGATCTCAACGCCGCCGCGCCCTCCACAGCTAGCTTCCCACCGCTGCGCCCTCCACAGCTAGCTTCCCATCGCCGTCGTGCTCTCGCTCTCTCGCCGTGGTCAGCGCCGTGCTCTCTGTCGCCATGGTCACCGTCGCTGTCGCCCGCTAATATAGCACACCCGCAACGGCTCTATGCTCAACGGCTCTATGCTGGGTCCCGCAAGCCACACGTGCAACGGTCTGAATAAAATTGGCCGCCTCTGCCGCCTGGTCCCACCTGTAAGGGCCGAGTCAAAATGTTGACCTGACGGAGACGCCAAAGTTCACAGAACGAGTCAGTGCGCACGGACTAGTGGCAAAACTGAGCACAATTTGCATCTGAGGGCAAAACTGAGCAAATGGACACCACTAAGGGAAAAAGGATAATTAACCCTATATTTTAACCCGTGAGGTCCAAGCTCAATAGCCCACTTAGCAACCCGGCCAGTCTCCTCCCTATTCTGAATGATATCTCCCAATGGAGCGGCACTGGCCGCAATAATGGGATGGCCCTGAAAGTATTGCTTAAGCTTCCGGCTTGCCATAAAAACTACATACACCAACTTCTGCCAATGTGGGTATCTCTGCTTTGATTAGATAAGCACCTCGCTAATGTAATAAACTGGCCGCTGAACCGGATACTACTTACCTGCCTCTTTGCGCTCCACCACAACGGCCACGCTGACAGCCCGAGCGTTAGCAGCCATGTATAACAGCAATGGTTCCTTATCAATGGGGGCAGCAAGAATGGGCGGTTCGGCTAACTGCTTCTTCAGATCCTCAAATGCCGCATTAGCAGCATCACTCCAGACAAAGTTGTCTGTTTTCCTCATCATTTGATATAAAGGGATGGCCTTCTCTCCCAACCGGCTAATAAACCGGCTTAGCGCCGCAATACGACCCGCCAGACATTGAACATCATTGATACACGCCGGTTTAGCTAGGGACGTAATAGCCTTGATCTTTTCTGGATTAGCTTCAATGCCCCTGTTAGACACCGGAAAACCCAAGAGCTTGCCTCCCGGTACACCAAAAACACATTTGGCCGGATTAAGCATCATCTTATAAACGCTCAGATTATCAAAAGTTTCCTTCAAATTAGCTATTAGTGTTTCTACTTTCCTGGACTTCACCACAATATCATCCACATAAGCATGAACATTGCGTCTGATCTGATTATGAAGGCAATTCTGCACACATTGCTGATAAGTTGCCTGGGCACTCTTGAGCCCAAAAGGCATAGACACATAGCAGAAGGCTCCAAAGGGAGTTATAAAAGTTGTCTTCTCCTGGTCCTTAACTGCCATTTTGATCTGATGATAACCCGAATAAGCATCTAGAAAACTCAACCGCTCACAATCCGCCGTAGCATCAATGATTTGATCAATACGGGGGAGGGCAAAGGGATCGGCTGGACAAACCTTGTTCAAATCATTGTAATCCACACACATACGCCAAGTGCCATTCTTCTTGAGTACGAGCACTGGGTTAGCCAACCACTCAGGGTGAAAAACCTCCACAATAAACCCCGCTGCCAAGAGGTGGGCTACCTCCTCACCAATGGCCTTGCGTCTCTCTTCATTGAAGCGGCGGAGAAACTTCTTGACCGGTTTAAACTTGGGATCGATATTCAGAGTGTGCTGAGCGAGTTCCCTCGGTACACCTGGCATGTCAGAAGGTTTCCATGCAAAGATGTCCCGGTTCTCACAGATGAACTCGATGAGCGCGCTTTCCTATTTCGGATCCAAGTTAGCGCTGATGCTAAACTGCTTGTATGAGTCACTAGGAACAAAATCAACCAATTTAGTCTCATCAGCCGATTTAAACTTCAAAGCCGGATCATGCTCTGTAGTGGGTTTCTTCAAAGAAGTCATATCCGCCGGATCAACATTGTCTTTATAGAATTTCAATTCCTCTGTTGCACAAACCGACTCAGCATAAGCCACATCACCTTCCTCACATTCCAAAGCGACCTTTCGGCTTCCATGCACTGTGATGGTCCACTTATGACCCGGCATCTTGAGCTGCAGATAAACATAACACGGTCTTGCCATGAACTTAGCATAAGCCGGCTGTCCAAACAGGGCATGGTACGGACTCCTAATTTTCACCACTTCAAAAGTCAATGTTTCTGACCTTGAATCATGATCATCTCCAAAAGCAACCTCCAGAGCTATCTTACCGACCAGGTAGGCCGATTTACCAGGCACCACGCCATGAAAAATGGTGTTCGATGGTTTAAGATTATTGTCCGTCAACACCATACGCCGGAAGGGTTTCATAATACAAGATGTTGATACTGCTCCCTTCATCCATGAGCACCTTGGTGAATTTATAACCTCCAACCTGCGGTGCTACCACCAACGCCAGATGACCCGGATTATCAACCCGGGGCGGATGATTTTCTTGACTCCACACAATAGACTATTCAGACCAGCGCAAATAACGGGGCACCGCCGGTTCAACGGAATTCACTGCCCTTTTATGAAGCTTCTGATCGCGCTTGCATAAGCTAGTAGTGAAGACATGATAATATCCACTATTCAACTGCTTCGGGTGACTCTGATAACCCGACTATTGCTGTTGTTGATTCCCCTGTTGATTATAACCACCTTGGTTGCCATGATTGCCTTGATTGCCCTGTCCTCCTTGATTACCTTGAAACCCTGAATCGGAGTTACCTCCACCATAACCCGACCCGTGAAACCCGGGTCCTGAACCGCCGGACGGTCCATGGTCATACCGGAAGAGACCTGAGTTTTTGAACTCTCGCATAATAAAGCAATCCTTCCAGAGGTGCGTGGCTGGCTTCTCTTGCATCCCGTGCTTTGGGCAAGGCTGATTTAACAGGCGCTCCAGATTCATACCTGATCCTCCACTCCGTGGGGGCGGTTTACCCTTACGACGCTGACCATTACCCTGTAGTTGGTGTTAGCCACGAAATCGGAATTACTGTCTGCCTTACGCTTACCGTTATTCCCATGGCCCACCTGGTTATGTTGTTATCCTTTCGCAACGCCATTCTTCTTTCCCTTCCCCGGATTCTCATTGTCAGACTCATGATCCTTGGTACTATCAGAGTCGGCATACTTAACCAAAGCTGCCATGAGTATTCCCATGTCATTGAAGTGACGCTTGAGTCATCCCAACTTCAACTTCAGCGGCTTAAACCGGCAATTGCCCTCCAATGTTATGACTGCTAAATCGGCATTGATGCGATCCGATGAAAGCAAGATCTCCGAAACCCGGCGCACCCAATAGGTTGTCGACTCACCTTCTTCTTGGACACAGGCGGCTAGATCCACAATTGACATGGGTTGCTTGCACGTGTCCTTGAAGTTTGTTATAAATCGGGCCTTCAACTCGGCCCATGAACCGACGGAGTTAACGGGCAAACTATTTAACCAAGTGCGAGTCGTTCCATCCAACATCATGGTGAAGTACTTCGCACACGCCGCTTCATCCACATCCAGCATCTCCATTGCCATCTCATAACTCTCAACCCACGACTCGATAGGTAAATCGGTGGTGTAATTAGGCACCTTACGGGGGCCCTTAAAATCCTTGGGTAACCGCACATTGCGTAGAGCCGGGGTGAGACACGGCACCCCCCAAGAGCTGAAAGCAAGTCCTCGTTCCACTAACGTCGTTGGTCGAACCGGAGTAGGCTGATGATTCGCGTACTATGCTGCTAACTCTGACTCCCTACACGCTCTACCATTATCCACCACATCCTGAGCATTTGCACCACTGCGCGCCGGATTAGGCCCTCGAGGGGCGTCACGGTTCCGCGCACTGCTTGACACAGCCGGTTCTTCAATGCGCCTGTTGTAACTCCTGCTTGGGCGAGGGGTTGAATCGATTCTGTCTCTGCTATATGAATAGGCCCGCTGCTTTACCATAACGGTTTGAAGGAGATCCCTGGCCCGCCATGTCTCAACCACCCCTGGAGACTCGCCCTCCATTGGAATAGCTGCCAATCGAGATGCTGCAGCAATCATGTTATCCAAAGGGGTAGAGAAGTGACCCGGCGGGTCGGCATGTATTGCAGCGGGTCATCTGTTCGTCGAGGCGGGTCCGTCACCCGTGGCTAATCTGGCGCTCCTGTCCCAGGTGCTTCAGTCCGGTTGACTACTGCCGGATTACTGGATCCTGCTCCTAGCGTGTTGAAGAGATTCATTGCTTCGTAAACCGGCAGTAGACGAGACCAATGCCTCCTCCTCAACACGTCATTCGAAGCGTTCTGATCCAAAATGAGCCGGTAATTCTCTGCCTCAATCCGCTGTGACTGGGCATCTAAAGCGGCCCGCTCATCAGCCATCCTAGTTTCCTCAGCCGCCAAGTCCACCTTGGCCTGAGTTATCTGATCTCGCAGCTTTGTGACCTCCGCATTATGCTGATCCTGAGTCTCCGGGTGACTATTGTGGTCAACAATGTCGTCCAGGCATCCAATAAACCGGACAGAACTTAAGCCGGCTGGCGCGCGGGGCCTCCTGCTCCGGCTGCCGATCCGGAAGTCACTGCTGCTGCAGTCGAATATTGTAACATGGGCTGCGTACTAGCCATGAAGATCGCAACCCGGTTTGGTGGTTCAGGAGGGACCGGAATACTGTCACCATCGGAACAACCCTCGAACCGGCCATCTTGTAGTTGGTACAGCGACTCGGTCTTGCCGGTGGATGAATCGCCATCAGAATAAACGACCGTCTCACCATCGGACACCGGTTCAGATTCCACACCATGGATGAATCCCACGAACGCACGCTTCATGGCAGGCTGAACCCGGGCAGGGCTTGCACGCTGAGCCATCTCGACGAGGTCGATGAAGATGTCCGGCTCAGGGCCCGGTTCGCCAATCTTGCTGATGAAAATGTGAATTCCTACAAAGGGGACCTGGTACCCGTACTCGATTGAGCCGGCCTCGGGGCCCCAGCCTGCGTTGTCGATGTAGAGCTTGCCGCGATGACTCTTGGTCATCTGGCCAACCGCGTATCCCTTGAGTCCTTCAAAGTTGCCCTTTAAGAACTCGAGACCATCGTGCGGTTGCCCCACGGTGGGCGCCAACTGTCGTGGAGTTAACACGTCAGATGTCCTAGTGAGAGGACTTAGTCATGGAGCCATCACAACAAGATTAGCTTAAAGGGGTTAAACCAGACAAAGGACACGGGGAGTTTATACTGGTTTGGCCCCTTGTGGTGAAGGTAAAAGCCTACAATCCAGTTGAGGAGGAATTGATGGGGTCTCGATGATTAGGGAGCGAATCCGCTTTGCCTGTCTCCCGAGTTGTTGTTTCTTGTCCCTGAACCGCCGCCGGGTCGTCCCTTTATATACAGAGGTTGACGCCCGGCGATTTACAGAATACTGAGACCGTCTCATACACGTGTCTGGCTCGGTTTCTACCTTTCCCTATCTTACAACACAAGTTACATATCTCATGGCGGTTTATGTCTATGGGCCCTAATCCTCCCTTGGGCTCTAGGCCTCTACGTCTCTATAGTAAAGCGCCATATTCCTTGTCTTCATGGGCTTCAATATGGATGAGTATAACCCGGCCCCTCCTGGGCGGTTTATACTCAGTAGTTATATCCCCAACAAGCATGGTATTTGCTATGATTATAAAATTGGTCCTAGAATGATGGGCATCCAAGTTGGGTATAATAAAAACTATCATAGAAAGTGAATTGGATGCTATGATCAATTTGATGCTTGATAATTTTTTTGAGATATAGAGGTGGTGATATTAGAGTCATGCTAGTTGGGTGATTATGAATTTAAAGAATACTGGTGTTGAAATTTGTGATTCCCGTAGCATGCACGTATGGTGAACCGCTTTGTGATGAAGTTGGAGCACAATTTTATTTATTGATTTTCTTCCTTATGTGTGGCGGTCGGGGACGAGTGATGGTCTTTTCCTCTCAATCTATCCCCCTAGGATCATGCGCGTAGTACTTTGCTTTTGATGACTTGTAGATTTTTGCAATAAGTATATGAGTTCCTTATGACTAATGTTGAGTCCATGGATTAGACGCACTTTCACCTTCCACCATTGCTAGCCTCTCTTGTGCCGCTCAACTTTCGCCGGTACCATACACCCACCATATACCTTCCTCAAAACAGCCACCATACCTACCTATTATGGCATTTCCATAGCCATTCCGAGATATATTGCCATGCAACCTTCCACCGTTCCGTTTATTATGACACGCATTATCATTGTCATATTGCTCTTTGCATGATCATGTAGTTGACATAGTATTTGTGGCAAGGCCACCTTCATAATTTTCATACATGCCACTCTTGATTCATTGCATATCTCGGTACACCGCCGAGGGCATTCATATAGAGTCATATCTTGTTTAAGTATTGAGTTGTAAGTAAATAAAAGTGTGATGATCTTCATTATTAGAGCATTGTCCCAGTGAGGAAAGGATGATGGAGACTATGATTCCCCCACAAGTCGGGATGAGACTTTGGACTTAAGAAAAAAAGAAAAAAAAGAGAAAGGCCAAAAAAATAGGCCCAAAAAAAGAAAAGAAGAAAAAAAAGAAAAAGAGAAAAAGAAAAAGAGAGAAAAAGAGAGAAGGGACAATGCTACTATCCCTTTTACCACACTTGTGCTTCAAAGTAGCACCATGATCTTCATGATAGAGAGTCTCCTACATTGTCACTTTCATATACTAGTAGGAATTTTTCATTATAGAACTTGGCTTGTATATTCCAATGATGGGCTTCCTCAAAATGCCCTAAGTCTTCGTGAGCAAGCGAGTTGGATGCACACCCACTTAGTTTCTTTTGTTGAGCTTTCATACATTTATAGCTCTAGTGCATCCGTTGCATGGCAATCCCTACTCACTCACATTGATATCTATTAATGGGCATCTCCATAGCCCATTGATACGCCTAGTTGATGTGAGACTATCTTCTCCTTTTTGTCTTCTCCACAACCACCATTCTATTCCACATATAGTGCTATGTCCATGGATCATGCTCATGTATTGTGTGAAAGTTGAAAAAGTTTGAGATTACTAAAGTATGAAACAATTTCTTGGCTTGCATCGGGGTTGTGCATGATTAAATACTTTGTGTGATGAAGATAGAGCAACAGCCAGACTATATGATTTTGTAGGGATAACTTTCTTTGGCCATGTTATTTTGAGAAGACATGATTACTTTGATTAGTATGCTTGAAGTATTACTATTTCTTATGTCAATATGAACTTTTATTTTGAATCATTTGGATCTGAACATTCATGCCACAATGAAGAAAATTACATTGCGAATTATGCTAGGTAGCAATCCACATCAAAAATTCTGTTTTTATCATTTACCTTGTGACGCCCCCGATTTAATCGTACACTAATCATGCACGCAAATGTGTACGATCAAGATCAGGGACTCACGGGAAGATATCACAACACAACTCTACAAATAAAATAAGTCATACAAGCATCATAATACAAGCCAGGGGCCTCGAGGGCTCGAATACAAGTGCTCGATCATAGACGAGTCAGCGGAAGCAACAATATCTGAGTGCAGACATAAGTTAAACAAGTTTGCCTTAAGAAGGCTAGCACAAACTGGGATACAGATCGAAAGAGGAGCAGGCCTCCTGCCTGGGATCCTCCTAAACTACTCCAGGTCGTCATCAGCGGGCAGCACGTAGTAGTAGGCACCTCCAGTGTAGTAGGGGTCGTCGTCGACGGTGGCGTCTGGCTCCTGGACTCCAGCATCTGGTTGCGACAACCAGAAAGAAAGGAAAGGGGAGAAAGGGGGGAGAAAGCAACCGTGAGTACTCATCCAAAGTACTCGCAAGCAAGGAACTACACTACATATGCATGGGTATATGTGTAAGGAGGCCATATTAGTGGA
>NC_057798.1:701438680-701440520 GCF_018294505.1 Triticum aestivum | reverse complement strand
CGATTACTGTAGCATAACCACCCGGGCGTTACAAATCTCCTCCACTACAAGAAATCTCGTCCCGAGATTTAAGAGGGGGACTAAGGGGGAAGGTCTGGTTATGAAATCCTAACGAATCTTCTCAGTCTTGGTTCGTCTTCTCGAAGAGGTCGATCCATAACGTTGATGTCTCCATACCACGGCTTCAGGTCCTCACGATGAAGTCGTCATTTTTTTTTTTGAGTTTTCATTGTACATATGAAGGACAAGGGGTAACTTTGGAAAAACAGACCTCTGCAAGGTTGACTATCTGGTTGATAACATCGGGGATGGTGGCGGAAAGTGACTCTCAAATTGTAATTTAAGAAAACACCGAGAGCAAGTAAGACGGTGCAATAAGAAGTTTCGAGAGGATAGGCAATCGTTCATTGCCTGAAGCAGAGTGTGAAAGGGGTTCAGAGCAACGGGAATAAGTATTGTGTCCGATACCAGAATAGATCAACAGGCAAGTGGCCCGTGAATTACATACAAAGTCAAGCACGAGGAATAACTATGACATCAGGTTGTACAGAAGAGTCAGGTTTCGATCCTGTGAAACTGTGGGTTATGGGCCCACCATGCGGTTAAACGTAGAAGGTTGGTGACATCTTGCACGATCATGTAAGCAAGGCATGTTAGAGGAGAGTCTGAGGGTCATGTCGGCAACAACATAGGTACTCGTTGAACGAGGCGGACCATTAGGCAAGGTTCTCGTCCATCGGTGGATACCGGAATGTCATCAATAATACTAACAGGGTCTTGCTGACAGAATTGTACACCGAGGTGCTTACTAAAGCAGTGACTTATTATTTCTTAAATCATATAAACCTCAAGAAGGTTAAACATAACAATGGAAAGGAAAATGTGTTTAAACACATATTTCAAGGGTATACCCCTTCCAAGGACAAGCGGAGCATGATATCCATGACAGGATAAAAAGTAGAAACCGTTTAGGTAAGGGGAGAGGAATTTGATGACTATACCAATATAACGGTTTTAGGATAAGTGATAAATAAAATTTAGCATCGTGCTTCGGATGTTCTTGTTGAAAATCAGAGTATCGCAGACATGCTTCGAGATAGCATTGACATGGTCTTCATGTGAAGATCAGACTTTGGAAACACGAAGGATCTATCAGGATTAACTTGTAGAATAAGTCTTACAATTTCCTCATGGATGGACGGATAACCTTGCTGAAAAGGAATCTATAAGGATAGGTCCTCCAGCCGGGGGGGGTGCTAGGCATGACATCATGTTACCGGGTCATCAAAGGATCAACGTCATAACTCTTGGAAAGTTGTCCCAACCATCATATCCGGCCAAGATTCAGATCCGATTGGTGTCAGGATACCTGAGACTCAGGATGTCCGAGAAGAAAAGGCGCAACACAAATCGTTGAAATGGCATTGCAAGCTTCTCGGGAAATGAACTATGGGAGCGGGTTTCTGAAGCAATAGTTCACCATTAAACCAAGGAGAGGACAAGGAGGTGTCTGGTGAACTCAACGGCAATTCACCGAGATTCCCAAAAGATGGATTTCCACAATTATGTGAACAAGGAGATAACATTTGTCGGATCAAATGAGAAAATGGTGTATGCTCGAGGAGAACATACACAGTTAAACATTGGATGAGAGGTGCACCGGGAATATGGGCTGAGTTGCACGACCAATGCCGGAATGATGTTTCAATAATCAATAGTCTAAGAATGAACGACCGACCATTAACTTCAAAGCAATAGGGTTGCTAGAAGGAAGGAATACAAACAACACCATTCACTTGTTGGAATTAACACGGGGACCAAGAAAGAATGGTGATGGTGA
>NC_057798.1:701065270-701073190 GCF_018294505.1 Triticum aestivum | reverse complement strand
CTGCGGGCTGGCGGGGCGGGCGGCTGGGTCTGGGGGGCTCGGGGTGGCGCTATTTAAAGGCGCCCCCGGGCGGCGTCCCGCTCGAGCACGGCCCGTAGGTCGGTTGCGGGTTTTTTTAAATAATTCCGCGCAGAAGAAAAATAAAAAGAAATACGAAATGGACTCCAAAAATCCCGAAATAAATTTTCCCCGGCTTCTAAAATCAAGCCGGACAAAATGAACATTTATTTGGGGCCTAAGTGCAATTTTGAAAAACGCACATTTTTCTAAATTCAAATAAAAGGCGAAAAACTTCCAAAATAAAACTTATTTGATTTTTTTTATTAAATCTTCATTATTTCTTTATTTTGGGAAAGTCATTTTATTCCCTCTCTGAATATTTGGTAGTAGAAATAATTGAAGATAAAATAAATAAAATCAATGATCCTATTTTCAAAATTTGAGAAAAACTCAAATAAGAAAATAACGAAATCCCCAACTCTCTCCGAGGGTCCTTGAGTTGCATAGAATTTCTAGGATCGAGCCAAAGATGCAACAAAATATGATATGCAATGATGATCTATGTATAACATTCCAAATTGAAAATTTGGGATGTTAGAAACCTACCCCCCCTTAAGATGAATCTCGCCCTCGAGATTCGGGTTGGCTAGCAAATAGGTGAGGGTGGTCCTTGAGCAGATCTTCCTCTCGCTCCCAAGTAGCTTCCTCCTCGGTGTGGTGGCTCCACTGAACTTTGCAAAACTTGATAACCTTACTGCGGGTAACTCGACTGGCATAATCCAGAATTCTAACTGGTTTCTCCTCATAAGTCAAATCATCCTTCAAGTGACTTGCTTCCAGTGGCACAGTATCTCTCAGTGGTATATCAACTATTTCTACGTGACACTTCTTCAACTGTGAAACATGGAACACATCGTGAACTCCTGACAATCCCTCAGGTAATTCCAACTTGTATGCTACTTCTCCCATGCGTTCCAAAACCTTGTATGGCCCCACAAAACGTGGTGCTAACTTGCCTTTAACTCCAAAGCGCTTAACTCCTCGTAGCGGAGATACTCGAAGATAAACTCTGTCTCCGACTTCGTGTTCTGTCTCCTTGCGTTTTGAATCTGCATAGCTCTTCTGCCTTGACTGAGCTACCTTGAGCCTGTCGCGGATCAACTTTACTTTCTGTTCAGACTCCTTAATCAAATCCGGTCCAAACAACTGGTGGTCTCCAACCTCATCCCACAACAATGGGGTTCTGCACCTCCTTCCCTACAAGGCTTCGAAAGGGGCCATCTTCAAACTGGATTGATAACTGTTGTTGTAAGAAAACTACGCGTATGGCAAGTTGTCATCCCAACTAGATCCATAATCCAACACACAAGCTCTAAGCATATCCTCCAAAATCTGATTGACGCTCTCGGTCTGTCCATCTGTCTGCGGATGGAAAGCGGTGCTAAACTCCAGCCTAGTTCCCAATGTTTCGTGCAATTGCTTCTAGAACTTCGAGGTGAAGTGGGTTCCTCTATCTGATACGATACTCCTCGGAACTCCATGCAAACATACAATCCTTGTCATGTATATCTTAGCCAATTTGGCACCGCTGTAGGTAGTCTTTACTGGAATGAAATGAGCTACCTTCGTCAAACGATCGACTACAACCCAAATCGAGTCATAGCCTGAACGAGTCCTGGGCAATCCCGTGATGAAATCCATGCCTAGTTTGTCCCACTTCCATTCGGGTATAGGCAATGGCTGCAACAATCCGGCTGGCTTTTGATGTTCTGCCTTCACCCTCTGACATACATCACAAACTGCTACATACTCTGCAATATCCTTCTTCATTCTGGTCCACCAGAAAGTTTCCTTCAAATCCAAATACATCTTGGTATTCCCGGGGTGAATCGAATATGGTGAATCATGTGCCTCTTGCAAAATCAACCTCCTGATCTCCGGGTCATTGGGCACATAAACACGGTCCTCAAATCGTAGGGTATCGTACTCATCCTCACGAAATCCCTTAGCCTTTCCTTCGTTCATTTTCTCCTTTATAGAGGCAACTTCCTTATCTGTCTTTTGAGCTTCTCTGATTTTATCCATCAATGTAGACTGAATCTCCATTGCTGCTACATAGCCTCTCGGAACTATTTCCAAACATAGATCGTGAAGATCCTCAGCTAACTCCTTGGGTATTCCTCCCATCATTAGTGTATTGACGTGGCTCTTACGGCTCAACGCGTCTGCTTCCCGGGGTGATAATGCAATCTCATATCATAATCCTTAATAAGCTCCAACCATCTCCTCTGCCTGAGATTTAACTCCTTCTGCATGAAGATGTACTTCAAACTCTTATGATCCGTGTACACCTCACAATGATTTCCAATGAGAAAATGTCTCCATGTTTTCAGTGTGTGCACTACGGCTGCTAATTCCAAATCATGAGTAGCATAATTCAACTCACGAGGCTTAAGCTGTCGTGAAGCATACGAAACAACTCTTCCCTCCTGCATAAGCATTGCTCCAAGTCCTCGACGTGAAGCGTCGCAATACACTTCATAATCCTTAGTTTGATCTGGCAGAATTAATACTGGTGAGGTAACCAAACGTTTCTTCAACTCCTGGAAACTAGCCTCACACTCCTCAGTCCAAATGAACTTAGTATCCTTCTTCAACAACTCTGTCATAGGCTTCACAATCTTCGAGAAATTCTCAATAAATCTCCGGTAGTATCCTGCGAGTCCAAGGAAACTTCTGATCTCTCCAACTGTTGTTGGTGCTTCCCAGTTTGTCACAGTGACAACTTTAGTGGGGTCTACGGCAATACCTTCTCCGGATATAACATGTCCGAGAAATCCAACATCCTTCAACCAAAACTCACACTTGCTGAACTTGGCCTATAGCTGATGTTCTCTGAGCTTCTCGAGTACCAAACGCAAGTGTTCCTTATGTTCCTCTTCATTCTTCGAGTAAACCAAAATATCATCAATGAACACTACGACGAACTTATCCAAAAACTCCATAAACACCTTGTTCATCATGTTCATAAAATAGGCTGGGGCGTTAGTCAGACCAAATGACATAACGGTATACTCATACAGCCCATACCTGGTGGTAAAAGCCGTCTTCGGTATATCTTGCTCCCGAATCTTCAACTGATGGTATCCTGATCGCAAATCGATCTTGGAAAACACCTTAGCTCCTTGCAACCGATCAAACAGATCATTGGTCATTGGTAGTGGGTACTTGTTCTTGATGGTTACTTCATTCAATCCACGATAATCGACAACCATTCTTAACGATCCATCCTTCTTTTCCACCAGAAGTACTGGCGATCCCCAAGGCGAAGAACTTGGGCGAATAAAACCTTTATCCAATAACTCCTTGATCTGCTTCTTAATTTCCTCCAAATCTTGGGCTGGCATCCTGTACGGTCTCTTGGATATAGGTCCAGTGCCTGGCAGTAGTTCAATTAAGAACGCAATGTCCCTATCCGGTGGCATGCCTGGCAACTCTTCTGGAAATACATCGAGGAAATCCCTTACCACTGATACTTCCTCCTGCACAACTCCTAATAAGGAATTTACATGTGCTCTTCTTGGCTCATGCCGTGATACATACTTGATTTTTCTTCCTTCTCGTGTCGTAAGCAAAATCGACTTACTGGCGCAATCAATGTTCCCTCCATACATTGACAGCCAATCCATACCAAGAATTACATCCAAACCTTGGGATTCCAATATAATTAAATCCGTTGGGAAAACATGCCTTCCTATACTTAATGGCACCTGAAAGCATCCTTGACTGACCATAAACTCAGCTCCCGGTGAACTCACTAGCATAGGTGTCTTAAGAGTCTTAGTGGGCAGGCTAAACTTATTCACAAATCCCCTTGATATGTATGAATGCGATGCACCAGTATCAAAAAGAACAACTGCAGTAAATGCCTTAACCAAAAACTTACCTATTACTGCGTCTGGCTGACCTTCAACCTCCTCCACAGTAACGTAGTTCACTTGCCCCCTGTTAAGGGTTCGGCTTCTTTCCTGAGCTTCCATTGCCATTTCCATTTTGAGCTTCTGGGAAATCATTTGCATAATGCCTAGTCTTACGGCACTTATAACAAGTGATATGACTCAGGTCGGCCTTGGATGGTGTTGACGGGTTGGTGCGGCTTTGTCCATTGCTTCCTCCATTCCCGTTTCCATTCTTTGCACCATTATGATTGTGCGAGCTACCTCCTCCATGAGTATGCTGAAAATGTCCCCCTGACTTTGGGGTAAAACGTGGCTTCTGCTGAGCTCCAGAATTGTACTTCCCCTATGCATACTTCCTCTTACGATTGTCAATCTTGCTGCTGCTTCCCCTTAATCATAAGAGCACGATCTACTAACTCCTGGTAGTTATAGAAAGTGGCTACCATCAACTGCATGCTCAGCTCATCATTCAGTCCTTCTAGAAACTTCTCCTGCTTAGCTGCATCCGTAGCAACGTCATCTGGGGCATAACGTGCTAGCTTACTAAAATCATCCACATACTGGCCAACTGTCCGTCCTCCTTGGCGTAAGTTGCGAAACTCACGCTTCTTCATGGCCATAGCTCCTGCTGAAACATGGGAAGTACGAAAAGCTTGCAGAAACTGATTCCATGTGACAGTGTCTACAAGGTAAGTGGTTGTAAAATTCTCCCACCATGCTGCTGCGGGTCCATCAAGCTGATGTGCGGCAAACTTCAGCTTTTCTCCATCCGTGCATCCTGCAGTGGTCAACTCCCTCCCTATCTTACGGAGCCAATCATCTGCTACTATCGGCTCGGTGCTAGTGGAAAACACCGGCGGATTCAACCTTAAGAAACGTGCCAGATGGTCAACAGGTGGTGGTGGTGGTGGGTTGTTGTTGTTGTTGCCCTGGTTCTGTACCAATGTTTGAATCAAGGTATTCTGCTGTTGAATCAACTGAGTGATCTCTGGCGGAAAAACAAACTTGGGGTCGCGTCTCGGAGGCATCTGAGGGTTTAAAGGGGAGAGTTTAGAATAGAATGAGGTCTAGTGGGATAACACTACCCATATGCACATGAGACAAAACACACAATATCATTCCAAACAATTCAAACAAGGGCATACGACGGTCTAACTATCGTTACAAAAGTGCTTGGACTAAAACTAATTAAATGGTGGAAAATTCTACTACTGTTATGGTGGTCAACTAGAAAAACTGCTCCGATGAAGATTCCGTGATATCTGCTCCAGCTTCATCAACATAGTCATCATCGCTGTCGTCGGGATCCGAGTCGGTGTCGTCGATGATGATATAATTATCTGGGCAAGTAGGTTCATCCTCTTCCTCTCTGCGTGCTGATCCTCCCATGAATACTCCAATCTTCTCCTTAAGGTCACCGTTCTGTCTTACTAGAGCGACAATTTCTTCCATATAGTCTTTACATGTAGCCTTGAGTTCTGCTTCTAGCTCCTTGATCCTGGCCATAGCCTTCTGTAGTTCCTCCATATCTGCGCACATTTGATTCTCCTGGCGTCAGATGTGTTGGTTTAACTCCTGAATATAAGCTGCGATTGATCTGTCCCTCCTGGTGGTGATCATCTCCCAATGCTCATCTCGGCGCCCACAAATCTGGTAGATAGTATTCTTGAGGTCGTTGTGGTAAACTTCTCCAATCCGTCCCATGGCGATGTGAGCTGCCATGCTTTTTCCTAGGCTCCATGTTGGTACATCAAAGGTAAACTCTATTGGCTCCGTGACTGGCGCAAATGTCCTTCCTGGAATGTTGACTTGAATCCTCCAGCGCTCCTCTTCGGGTAAAGTGGCGTTGAAAGTACGGGTGAAGCTTGGTACTCCTATGTTCAGGTATCTAGTGGCTTCCTTCAAGTGATATCCAAAAGGTGAATTCTCATATGGTTGTGCGAACTTGATCCTTGCATCTGCCATCCTAAGGAATAGAAAAGATGAGGAATCAGAAATGAGAAGAAAGGATAGTGATCTAGGGCTTTAGCTTAGTGGCCGTGTCCTACAGTCAGCGTGTGCTCTGATACCACCTTGTAGCGACCAGACCTCAACCAGACTGATCTCTGTGCTCAGTGTCATCCCTGGATCATTAATGCTGACACCACACAGTACATGGAGGATTTATAACAAAGTAGCAACCACACACTTATTACATCGAATGTCTCAAAAGAGAACTTATTGAAATAAATATGGCTTAAGGCCATCTAAAAACGATAACAACGGAAGGCTGGGAAGATAAGCGAGTCCATCAACTCCAACGGCATCACTGAGTAAAGAACCATGACCTAAAAGCACCTTACTCGTCGTCTGAAAAGTCCGCAACATGAAACGTTGCAGCCCGAAAACGGGTCAGCACATGGAATATGCTGGCAAAGTAACACATAGAGAATAACAATGGAATAAGCTACAGTACATGCAATTTGGCTGGTGTAAAAGCTCTATGGTTACAGTTTTGCATAAAGCCAATTTTTCCCTACTGCAAAGGAATAAATTTAATTAACTATCATGGTGGTTGTTAAACATTGAGAATGGTTGACAGCATTCTCAATCCCAATTAAAAGTACTCATCAAAGCCAACAATATTAGATTAAAGTAACATGATGAGATTCACATGATATCCAGGTACTAGATACTCAAAACGTCCATAACTGGGGACACGGCTAATCATGATTAGTTTGTACACTCTGCAGAGGTTTGCGCACTTTTCCCCACAAGACTCGATCGCCTCCGTTTGATTCCTCGCACTACATGGTGTTTGAGAAATGGATGACCGAGACATAGTCTTTCGGAAGCACTAGCACCTTACATGTGGGTAGACCGGTACACCTACTTTCCCTACATCTGCTAGTCTACCCGTAAAAGTTCGCACGACTTAGTCAACTATTCCAGAGCCCATAATGGCTTGTGGCTGCACACGGAAGTTTCTAGTTTGAATAATCTCATGATCCCTTTGAGCCTGGGTGGCGGCCGGAAGAAATACAGGCATGTCCTGATAGAAACCAGGTGCCTCAATCCACCCAGATGTGTGTTTAAGTTGCCACCTTAAATAAACCATTGATTAACAATCTCACATCTGTCATGGATACACTCACCCAATCCACGTCTACTAGCATAGCATGGCATAATAAGCAAATGTAGAAGTAACTCCCAGGGGTTTGAAAATAAAACAGGTAATAGGTACTACCTCATCTACTTCCCATCCCACAATTTAATTAGATCCTAATCATGCAATTGTTTGAGGATCGGTCTAATGCATAAAAACTGGGTTTGAAAAAAGGTATGATCAAAGTGTTACTTGCCTTGCTGATGATCCGCAAAACCTAGAGACTCGAAGTAATAGGCGGCGCACTCCGGGTATTCTATCGCAGACAAACAAACAAACAAACATACAATAAGTACTCATCTAATGCACTGCTAAAACTCGAATAAAAGATCCAACCAGAATGTTGAACTTAAGAACTCTGGTTTGCAAAAAGAACCAAATCAAACAAAGCAACGAAAGTCAAACGGCGAAAGAAAACAACTTTGTTTTACTAATCTGGATCTAAGTCAAATTTTACAGAAGCAAAAACTTGTTTAAGTTGATTATTCAGAAAGAGGGTTTCGAGACGAAACTCCAGGCGCTTGAATCGCCTGATTCCGATAAACGAGCAAAAAGTTATACTAAAACGAAAATCGGATCTGGAATCGCGATCAGAAAAATCACGGATTGAATCCGAGAAAAAGAAAAACGACGAACAAGTTGACGAACGAACGTTCGTTGACTAAACAGATCTGACGAATACGTTCGTTAAAACGAACGAACGAGCGAACGCTCGCTATTTAACCGAACCGAAAAATAAAACCGATCTAAAAAAAACCAAAAAACGAAGAAAAAATCGCTCAATTTTTTTATAAAAAAATGGCGACACGCGAATCG